>NC_133655.1:37157734-37457734 GCF_009905375.1 Apium graveolens
ATCTTTAACATAGCATTTCTATTACTTAAAAACAGATTGTTCTCTTTAATCCTACTATTTTCTTTAGCAAGAGATTTAAGAGACACACGCAAATGATACAATTCAGTAGACATGTCATTAAAAGCATCATTGCACTCTTCTTTAGTAAGTTGTGTTACATCAGTAGTGATTACCTGAGTTGTTACCTGATTGCTTGATGAACTAACTTCATTTTCCTCAGAATCAGCCATGAGAGCTAAGTTGACATACTCCACATCTTCATTCTCTTCCTCTCCATCAGCTGCCCAATCTTTTTCTTGAGTAATGAAAGCCCTTTCCTTTTGCTTGAGCAGATCAAAATATTTCTTCTTGTAATCTACTTGGTCAAATTTCTTCTTTTCAGAAGATGGCTTTCTGCACTCACTTGCAAAGTGTCCACTTATACCACAATTGAAACACTTGAACTTTGATTTGTCCACCATGTTCTTATGAGGTTTAGTGGCTCTAGTGTTTTTCTTAAACTTCATCTTTGCAAATCTCCTGGACAGAAATGCAAGATGCTCATCAACACTATCAGAGTCATCTTGACTGGAGTTGTCTTCATTCTCAGCAACTTGCTCTTTTCCTTTGCTTGATTCCTGATATCTTGTACCATCTTTGGAGTTTGATGTAGATCTCACAGTTTCTTGTCTGCATTCCCTCTCATTTTCAGCTACCAATGCAACTGAACTTCCTTTCTTTCTCCCCTTCTCCAATACCTCATCCTGTTCCAACTCTAGTTCATAAGTCTTCAAGATTCCATATAATCTTTCAAGAGTGAAGTCCTTATAATCCTGAGAGTTTCTTAAGGAGATAGTCATGGGTTTCCATTCCTTTGGCAAGGATCTTAAGAATTTAAGATTTGAATCCTTCACCTGGTACACTCTACCATACAGCTTCAATCCATTCAACAGCTTTTGGAATCTGTTAAATGTGTCATTTAAAGATTCATTTTCTTCAAAATGAAAATACTCATACTGTTGAATGAGAAGCTGCATCTTGTTCTCTTTTACTTGTTCTGTACCTTCACACAGCAGCTGAACTGTGTCCCAAACCTCTTTGGCAGTTGAGCAATTTATCACATTATCAAACATATCCTTGTCAAGACCATTAAACAAAATGTTCATAGCCTTCTTATCCTTGTGGACTTCTTCTGTGTCTTCCATTGTCCATTCTGCTCTAGGTTTTGGAATGGATTGACCAACAGCAATTGTGGCCGTAGTAACTGTGGCTACTTTGTGGGGAATGTGAGGACCATTCTCAATACAGTTTACATAACCTTCATCTTGGGAGAGTAGATGAAGGTGCATTTTCACCTTCCAGTGGTGATAACTGTCTCTGTCAAGAACTGGGATTTTTACTCCAATATCCTTCTTACTCATCTTTGTTAGATTCCAAGATCTTTAAACTCTTTGTTTGTCAAGAGCCTGCTCTGATACCAATTGTTATTTCTAGAGAACTAACAATGAGATTTACAGAAGGGGGGTTGAATGTAAATCTCAAAACTTTTTCAAGTTTTGAGCAGTTTATAAAGACTGTGTGTTCAAGATGAACAAGTGTGTGAATTGCTTTAAGATGATACAGACAGATATATATTCAAACACAAATGTAAAGAACACAATAAACCTTTAAAAACTTTTCTGGTGGATTTGTTGTTCCACCAGAGATGGTATTTCAGAAATTCTGTGATCTAAGAATTTGATCACAGCTGCATCCTAGTACAAACTAGATAATTTTTCTCTCAAGATTTTTCTAAACAGCTCTGGAAAAATTCTTATCTAATTACTAGCTACTACTTGGTTTATATATTACCAAGTTTACAAGTGAAGACAAGGATATAATAAAGTAAGATCTCCACTTGTTTCTTCTCCAGTTCACTCCAGTACTTTGTTGACTTAATGTCTCTTTATACTAGAGTAGAACGGCTGATTTTTCTGATGCTCCTGAAATTAGGCTGCCACATTTCAGTTATCTCTGTTCACCCACGTGCCTCTGTTTGTAGGTACAACTACCACTTATCAACGGTTAATCAACAGAACATCCGTTGAAGCTTTCATCCGTTGATGCACTCATCCGTTGAAGGATGTTATCCGTTGAAGCTTTAGAGACATCCGTTGAAGCTTAGCTTCTCATCCGTTGAAGGTCTTTAAGTCATCCGTTGATACCACTTCATTTATACAAAATTACAAGGCATGAAATATTTACAATTGGCCTTCCTATCTGCATATCTTCTAGTAGTCAACATGACTCATAGTTTCTCTCAACTTCTAAGAATTACATCTTAAATACAGAGACTGAAATATGCTACAACACTAGACTTATTTCTAAGTAAAGCTACACCATCAACGGATAGCCGAAGTGGTCTTATCCGTTGAGGCTACAGACACTGAATTTCTACTTAAGTGTTTTGTTAAACATATCATCAAACTAATGCACATATATTCCTAACAATCATCATCACCCTCAGTGGGTGGAGTATCAGGCGGCGGGTATACAGAGTCCTCACCAAAAACTGGCCACTGGATGTCAGCTCCAAGGCCTCGAAAAGCAGTCCCTAGCGCAAGGGTGAGCTCCTGAGCAAACCTGCTCTGCGTCTCGTATATAGCATCCATCCGCCGTGACAGCCTCCTATACTGGGCATCAGCCATCCCAGCACCCTCCTAAGCTCTCAAAGAACCAGCCTCATCACGCCTAGGCCTAGCCATAGTAGCAACTCGTGCTGGACGCCCTCCTAGAAGATGATAACCCAGCCCATTCTCCTCGGGCTCACCACCGGTCCACTCCTGCATCCCATTCAGAGTCCCAGAATCAATCGGAGCGGCCGGCAACTGCAACTGCTCATGAGCCGGCCAGTTCACTCCCACTGCTCGGCAAAGCTTCGTGACCGTGGATGCATAAGGGATGTTCATGTGCTTGGCTCCCCTCAAAAACTTCAGAATTCTTTGGTAGATAAACTCACCAAGGTCCACATAGTACTCCTCATTCAAAATTCCCCACAACAACTGTGCCCTCTCAACTGACCTCATGTGCATGCGAAGAAGGCAGAATATTAGCACAAATAAACGCATTCCATGCACGGGCATACCTGTTCATTGCGATCGCCGGAAAGTGACGATACTCATTAGTTCCAGTCTTGAAGGTCCAAACTGTGTCCGGCCTACAAACAGTAGCACAAATCAAATCCAAGTCGAAATCCTCAGCAGTCTTCTTATTCCAGTTCTCTTCCTCGGGCTTCCTCTCTCACTGCCCAATCACACGGCGAATCGCCGCTGGGTGATAATCAACCGTCAGCCCTCGGACCACAGAAAACCCATTCTTCTCGGCCTTCGCGTTCGCATAGAACTCGCGAACCACGCTCATCGGTATTGTTTCAGGCGACTCACAGAAAGCTATCCACCCCTTCTCAGCAATCATCGGTAGCAACTCACCATCCCTCCCCGATGGTATAAACCCCCTCTCCTTCAGAATCGGCTTCCCCAAAAGCCTAGTGTACTCCTCCTCCACAACTCTGTCATTCAACTGAGGCCTCGCAGCAGTGTCCCTCGATGAATCAGCAGTAGGGACTGTGTTGCTGCTATCAATAGTCCTTGCTCTCTTGGGTGCCATTGAATCTGAATAATAGTGCTTGAGAATAGTGTTTTTGTGTATGGGAGAGAGTTTGAGTGTAGAAAGTGTGTGGGAGATGTATGGGATAGGTGTATGTATATATAGGGTATGGATTAGGTTAAAATTAGATTAGGATTGGGTTTGAGGGATAAAATCATGGTGTAATGGGAAAAGAAATCGTGGGTAATGGGGCTGTAATTTATTTTTTGATTTTTTGATTTTTTTTGGATTTTTTATGAAGTTAAAAAAAATTCTCACAGTCGACCCCTGAGCGGTCGCTCAGCAGAGCTGAGCGGGCGCTCAGGGGGTCTCTGGAAATTTTTTTTCGAGCCCGATTTTTCTGATTTTTTTATGGTTTTGGATATGTTATTAACTTCTAAGGGTTCCTGTAATAACAAATCATGGGTTGCCTCCCACGCAACACTTCTTTTTCGTCATTAGCTTGACGTTGCGTACCTTCCTCAAGTTGAAAATAAAACGGCACTAATCACTTCTCGGTTTGCCGTGTCCCCATAGTAGTGCTTCAAACGCTGACCATTAACCTTGAATGCTTGGTCCGGATCATTCTCAAAAATCTCCACCGCTCCATGTGGAAACACAATTTTGACAATAAAAGGTCCAGACCACCTTGATTTCAACTTCCCAGGAAAAAGTCGGAGACGAGAATTGAATAAGAGAACTTGTTGCCCCGGCACGAATAACTTAGGATGTAGCTTCCTATCATGCCACCTCTTCACCTTTTCCTTATACATTTTATTATTCTCGTACGCTTGAAGTCGAAATTCATCAAGTTCATTAAGCTGAAGCATTCTCTTCTTACCAGCTGCATCTAAATCCAGGTTCAACTTTTTCAACGCCCAATAGGCCTTATGCTCAAGCTCCGCAGGTAAATGACATCCCTTACCATACACCAGTTGAAACGGGGACATACCAAGTGGAGTTTTGTATGCTGTTCTGTAAGCCCACACAGCTTCATCAAGCTTTAAAGACCAATCCTTCCTTGACGGACAAACAACCTTCTCTAGAATGCGCTTGATCTCTCTGTTAGACACTTCCGCTTGACCATTTGTTTGCGGATGATAGGCAGTAGCAACTCGATGATTCACATTATAACGCTGCATCATAGAAGTGAACTTACGGTTGCAGAAATGCGACCCTTCATCACTTATGATTACCCGAGGCGTTCCAAACCTTGTGAAAATCTGCTTATGAAGAAAATTCAACACTGCCTTTGCATCATTTGTCGGTAGAGCTTTGACTTCTACCCATTTTGAGACATAATCGACTGCCAGCAAGATGTACTGATTATTGTAGGACGAGATAAAAGGCCCCATGAAATCGATTCCCCAAACATCAAAGACTTCGACTTCAAGCATCACTTTTAACGGCATCTCATCCTTTCTCGTCAAATTTCCCACTCTTTGGCAACGATCACACCTTAAAACAAACTGATGAGCATCCTTAAATAAAGTAGGCCAGAAAAAACCTGCTTACAGAATACGAGCTGTCGTCTTCTCACCACCATAATGCCCACCATAAACTGTGGAGTGGCAGTCTCGTAATATCCCCTCCATCTCACAGAACGGGATACATCTCCTGATGATCTGGTCAGCTCCCTGTCTAAACAAATATGGTTCATCCCACATATACCACTTCACCTCATGCAGAAACTTCTTCTTTTGAGCTGAGGTCAAATTAGGATGCATTATATTGCTGACAAGATAGTTTACAATATCTGCAAACCATGGCTCTTCCTCTTGAACTGCGAGCAACTGCTCATCCGGAAAAGGTTCGTTGATCAATATCTTATCCTGTGAAGTAGACTCGGGATTCTCCAATCTAGAGAGATGGTCAGCTACTTGATTCTCAGTACCTTTTCGATCCTTGATCTCTAACTCAAATTATTGAAGTAAGAGCACCCAACGAATGAGTCTCGTCTTCGAATCCTTCTTGGAAACCAAATAGTGAATGGCCGCATGATCAGTGAATACTGTCACTTTTGTCCCAAGCAGATAAGATCGAAATTTCTCGAAACCAAAAACTATAGCCAAGAGCTCCTTCTCAGTAGTGGTGTAGTTCATTTAGGCCCCATTTAAGGTCTTACTAGTATAGTAGACCACATGAAAGAGATTATTATTGCGCTGCCCAAGAACTGCACCTACCGCATAATCACCTGCATCACACATCATCTCAAAAGGCTCTGTCCAATCCGGTGCTGTAATAACTGGCGCAGTGATTAAACTCTTCTTCAGAGTCTCGAATGCCGTCAAATATTCATCATCGAATTTGAAAGGCACATCTTTCTCAAGCAAGTTGCACAACAGCTTAGATATCTTTGAAAAGTCCTTGATGAATCGCCGATAAAAACCCGCATGACCAAGAAAACTACGGATTCCTTTCACAGAAATAGGTGGTGGAAGATTTTCAATGACTCCTATCCTGGCTTTATCCACTCAAGACCCTTTCTAGAGACCTTATGCCCAAGAATTATGTCTTCACGCACCATAAAATGACATTTTTCCCAATTGAGCACCAAATTAGTTTCCACACACCTTTTGAGAACGACACGAAGATTATTCAAACATTCATCATACGAATGTCCAAAGACGGAGAAGTCGTCCATGAACACCTCAACATTATTTCCAATCATGTCAGAGAATATAGCCATCATACATCTCTGAAAAGTGGCCGGTGCGCCACATAACCCAAACGAAACTCTGCGAAAAGCAAACGTGCCAAATGGACAAGTGAAGGTAGTCTTTTCTTGATCCTCTGGTGCAATACAGATCTGATTATACCCTGAATAACCATCCAGAAGACAATAATACTCATGACCAGCCAACCTGTCAAGCATCTGATCAATAAATGGAAGAGGGAAGTGATCCTTCATCGTGGCCTTGTTCAACTTTCGGTAGTCCATGCATACTCTCTATCCTGTAACTGTTCGAGTGGGGATGAGCTCATTCTTCTCATTGGCTACCACAGTAATACCTCCTTTCTTAGGCACACATTGCACGGGGCTCACCCAAGAACTGTGAGAAATAGGATAAATGATGCCTGCATCCAGCCATTTCAGAATTTCTTTCTTCACCACCTCCTTTATGATAGGATTAAGTCTGCGCTGTTGCTCAACAGTTGGCTTACTACCCTCCTCTAGCAGAATCTTATGCATACAATATGAAGGGCTGATCCCTTTAATGTCTGATATGGTCCATCCAATAGCTGATTTGAATTCTCTCAAAATCCTTAAGAGCTTGTCCTCCTCACTACCTGAAAGGTCAGATGCAATAATAACAGGTAAAGTAGATGCATCACCTAAAAAAACATACCTCAAGTGTTTAGGTAATGGCTTGAGCTCCAAGGTAGGTGCTTCCTCAATTGATGGTTTGAGCTTTTCTTCAGCATTCTTGAGGTCAGAAGTACCAAGAGATTCAAACGGCATGTCCAGCTTTCACCTCGAGGGAGAAGCATTAAGATATTGTAATTGCTCATTGCCATCTTCATCATCACTGTCAAAATCCCCCATTAAGGCCTTTTCTAATGCATCAGACATTAGAATTGTTGACTAAATATTAACTATAATTAACTACGTAATTAACCACTTAATTAACACTTCGAATTAACAATATTAAAACACTCATGAGATCACAACTTCATTACTACTTCCTTCAATAGTTATTGTTATTACCCCTAGCATGCAACAGTGATGATATTAATCGAATAACATGAAACTGATAAAATGCAACTTTCATTGTACTAATACCATTCTACCAAACATCCACAATTAAGATAGAAGTTAAATAGGCATCAATTATGTTGAGTCCCTATATGTCTACAGAAATTGACAACATAATGATTTAAGCACAAGTTATTCCTTTTGATTACACAGGGCGAATAAAACGGTTAGAGTTACCCACTAATCATGCAACATCATACATGAACCTATGCTAGCATGGCAAGTTCTAAATCTCGACATCCACCATCGCTTCACAAGAGATTAACACCCTATCTTATATGTTCGCGATGCACATAAGACGAATACGCACAACCAATACTAGATATCATACAATCATCACATACTAAGGTATTAAACAACTAACTACAGAATTCCATAGTAAATCCGTTACGACCCCATGATCGCAATTAGCCCATGATAGCACTTATCGTCATCATGGGTTCATATAAAAACATGATAAACAAACACAAGAGAATAATAACTAAACTAATTATATTAAACCAGAGTACGTCACAAGAGTAAATAGGTTCAAAGCAAAGAAAACTAGCATCCAACGTTATAACGAAATAAAAAATCACAAGAAAATATGCTTCCTCTTCGTTACGGTGTGCTAAAACAGTCTTCTTCCTTGTTTCCTTCTCTCCTTGCTTAATACAATGATCCAACCTTGTGAAAACGTCTCTAAATCTACTTATATAATAGTCCCATAAAAGTCAGATTACATAGAAGTTGGAAGCCAAACAGAAGTAGAAGTCTTAAAATAATTTATCTTTTTTCCCGACTCTGCGCGGCCGCTCAGCATAGCTGAGCGGGCGCTCAGCTTTCTGCGCGGCCGCTCAGCATAGCTGAGCGGGCGCTCAGGACCCTACTGGAAAATTCCTGAGTTTGCTCCGTTTCTTCGCTGTAATCTGCCCCTTTCTTTCCTCTCGCAATGTTGAACACATGCCAAGGCTTATTCTTGATGATTACTCCTCCGAAATGCAACTATTACCCTGAAATGCACAAACACTAGAAAAACGCATCAAATACACAAAATACTTGATTTCAAGACACCAAATTAAGCTATTTTAAGACGTTCTAAGTGGTATAAAATGCCACTTATCATGTAGTTACTAAGGTATTCTCTGGTAAAATCAGTAATTTTGATTCTGTCAATATCTCTATGCTTAACATGCTTTACATGCTAGTTACTGATAAATTTTTTAACTTTAGTGATCTTGTCATATTTGAGTTGGGGTTTAAGTTAGGGGAGTTAAATAAGAGGGGTAAAAATATTTACTATGCTAGATTTTTAATGATTCTTGCTAACCACCTCTCTGAGGATATTGTGCTTGAGAACCCAACCAACAAATTAGATTGTTGGGTTCAAGAAAGGAGAATTATTGCAGATTTGAACAGGGCAAACCATCACAAAGAGTTGCCACTCTTCTATTTTCCTGTTAAGGAGGCACCTCTGGTAAGTAAGGTAAGTTCATCTGTCTCTACTCTTCCAGTCTCACACACTTCTTTGCATTCTAGTGTAGCTATGACAACTGTGTCATTGACCCAATAGTTGCCTACCCAAGCTACCAAATCCAAAATTTCAAAACCAAGTCAAAGAAAACCCCCTCTGGTGTCTCTTAATAGATGTCAGTTGTAAAAACCACCAAACCAAAAGAGGGGAGTGTGAAGGTGGGTAAGAAAGGTGAGGGACAGGGTGAACATCAAAGAAACCCTAAGGATAAGGTTGGAGAGGAGAGTGTTTCCCAGCCTAGCCACACTGTAGTTTCCCAACAAACTACAATGCTTAATAAGGATATAAGCTCATTACTAGTTGCATCCTCCCAAAAAGATGTGACTATTGAACAAAGCTCTCAACCAAGAACACTGGCCAAAAGGGTAAGGGACACAAGCTCACCCCAAACCTATACTAGAAAGAAGAAACCAAAGACCTTTGGGGATACACAGAGTTCACACACTGTGCAAACTGGTGCTAAAGACACAGTCACTGCACCTTCTCAAAGTTAGTTTGATGTGGCTCCAACAAATATGGAGTCACAGCCAAAATCTCTAACAATTGAAACCCCTGAAACACCAAACTCTCCCACACACTCCTTGGATGTTGACATGATAAACACATCACTTCCAAATTCTTCATCTTTAACTCTCTTGGAGAAGCCAAAAATCCAAGCAAGTGAGCATCATCTTTTAGATGATTTGTTGGCTCACTTGGCATTTCTTTCTGAAACTGTTGAGACATCTGTGCCAAAATTCTCATCAATCTGCACAGAGTCCACAATAGTTTCCACTCCAAACATATTCATTTCTACTCACTCGATGGATATTGTTCATCCGTCGAGTAGTGATTGTACCCCGACGGATAAGCTTAACAGCAGTTATCCGTCGGATAGTCAAACCACTAACCCGAAGGATATCCCTTATTTGTCGAGTGTCTCTGCACAGCTTCAAATTTCATCAATTATCACAAGTACAGAAGACTTAGTGGTAGTGCAATCACTCCTAGGATTGAGGGAAGGGAGTGAAATGAGTGAGAGTCTGGGTTGCTCCCAGGAAAAAGAAGAGGAAAAGAGTGACCAAATGCAATCCAGTTCTTCAGAATTGGAAAAAGTGAGTGTGAGGAGTCCCACCTTAGATAGTGAAGGTGAGGGTGTGAGGGTGGGGTGCCAAGGTGAGACCTTGATGCAACAAAAGAGAGATCAAGAGAGAAATGCAGGTACAGGAGTGATAAGGGTGGAAACCATTGCAAGTGAGTCAATGAGTGTCAACGATACAGAAAGGAAAAGGCTATTTCAGCAAGAATATCAAGTTGTTATAGATTCCATTTCCCTAGATGCTGAGACATTTACTCACCCTGTGACAGCTTACCAAACTCTAGCTGTAGGGCAATGAGGAGGCTGAAAGATTGCTGAATTTGGTGCATACAACACAATCTTTACAAAGAGGAAAGGATGCAATCACTGCTATGCCTTCCAATATTGGCAGTGATTTGGAACTGGATGAGACTTCTTTTGGGGATGATGGTGGTGATGATGAGGAAGGTAGCATGGATATAGGGGGAGATGCAGATACTCCTGCCTGGATGCTCATAAAAGAATGCTTCTACTCACATCTCCAATCAACACTTTTTAAGCTGATTCATGATACTCAAGCAGCCATTCAGGCATCTTCCAATGCTAGCACAAAGCAACTACTCAAAGCACATCTTGAAGCACTCCAGCTGCATAAGATTCAAGCCATCCAACACAGTCAGAGTGTGGATGCCATCAAGTAGGAAATTTCTGAAGTCAAGCAGGATGTTATAGAATGGATGGATGCTAGACTCCCTGCAACCACCATGATTGAAATTGCTCACAAACTAAGGAAGGAGGCTGATCTAAACAGGAAAGTTGAGGCCATGGTCTCAAGACTATCTGTTGTAGAGAAGTCAATGGCCAAGATACTAGACAATCAAGAAGCTCAAATTGCATTACTCCAACAATTGGTGGCAGCTCAACTCCCTCCCACACAACTTGATGATAACAAAAAGGGGGAGAAAGGATCAAGTGGGGGGGGGTAACAACTTCACATACAAGTCAGTAAAGTAATTGTTCCTGCAATTGCTTTCACCAAGCCACCAACAACAAACAATATTGATCTCATAAATGAAGCAGCAGCCACATTGAGAGCAGCTGAGAAGAAGCAGTTAATTCCAATCAACTGGGAGAAAATTGATGAGGATATACAAAAGAGATTTGGGTTAGTAAAGAAGCCAGAAAAATAAGCCATCCATCACTCTCATGTCAGGCAAATATCTGTGAATGAAATGAGCATGAAGAATCTGGAAAGAGGACAACCATCCTGCATCAAATCTCCAAAGGCTAAGCTAATTTTGAAGCCAAGGGTGAACTATCCAAAATATTCACTAAAGAACCCCTTGGACACAGTGTATGAGACACCAAAGCCTGATGAAAAGAAGCTGTTGGCCAGGTCTATAGCATTCTACAAGGATCCAGCTGATTCATCATTGAAAAGAAGAATTGCTAAAGTTTTCAGGAATGGTAAAGAAATTTGTGTGGTGGCTGGACACCCTCAATTTATTGAAGCAAAGAGAAAAGAAAAGGCAAGATTGAAGCAAGAAAAGAAGCAAGCCGCTCTAGATGCTAAAAAGGTCAAACAAAAGAAGGAGCAAGCTGCTATCTTGGCAAAGCTACAAGCTATGAAACCTACACAACAAGTTTCCACACAACCATCTGAAACAGTTGAATCTCAAGATCAAGTAATGCAAAATGGACCTCTACAGAAAAAGAAGCCAAGGTACAAGCAAAGAATAAAGAGAAAGTTGGATTTCAGTGATGATGAGATGGAAGGGTACTTTCCCAAAGAGTCTACATCTGCAACAACTCAAACATCCATGTTGTGACGCCCTCAATCTCGGGGTTAGGAAATGAGGACCCACACACCTTTAATCTAATAATTTTATAAGCATAAACCCCGATTAACTACTAACAGGATCAAACAGGATAAAGTATGAGACAAGATTACAACTACCAATCATAAAATATAACTTACAACCCCAAAATAATATTAAATAAACATAATCGATTCCGGCTTGGAACCGACAGATAAGCTATTGTATCTTTACAATTTTCCTTCTAAGCGCTTGCTCACTCAGAAATACCACTACCTGCTCTGGCAACCGGAAGCCCCCAACACGATAGGGACCACCAGGTACGCTCTTACGAGCAGTGCGCCTAAGCCTGGCCATCTTCTTGCTTAACTGCCATGGTTAGATTGAAACAAAACATATGAGTATAAAACTCAGCAAGTAACTATAAAGCAGTTCTACGATATGAAATCCGCAATATACTTAACCAATCTCAGGGCATTCTACTTTATTTGTTCTAGGTGGCAGATTTCCATCTTTTTGGGTTAAGGAAGGGATTATGAAGGAAAAATGTGAGGCTTCCAAGGAACAAGACTCAAAGCAAGGTGAAAGCCGACATTCATCACAAATCATTAAAGGATCAGAACAGATCTTTGAGAAAAAGGAAAGCAACAATATTTCACTATACGGAATCAGTTATATGATCAACAGATTAAAATCAGGATTCTCGAGCTTTAAGCTTCATATTATCACAATCAACTCTTTTCAAAGCGATATAAACCATTTTTCATTTTCAAGAATCAATTACTGAACAGGAAGTTTCAATTCCTTTTTTTAAAAAAAAATCAATATAAAACCCTTGATTGGATCTCTTTATCTTCTCATTTCATTATAATACGGGTGATCAGCCCGTACCAACCTCCATCCGGTCTTTAAGGTACCAATCGGCATAATTTCAGCCTTAAGTTGGACTAGCCCCGCTAGCCTCTTACGTCCCAATCCAATCCATCAGGAATTCGTTTGGAAAACCTTGAGTTGGAAAAGTAGGTTTTCTAAATTCATTTTATCATTACCAAGAATATGAAATCATTCAGACTCTTTCGAGTCGAAACTCATTCTTAAGTCAAATTTCAAGAAATCAAAGTTAAGGAAGTGATTCAAAGACAAGCAAGGAACAACTCTAAGGATTCTGAATCAAGGATAACAAGGTACTTAAATTAGAAGGATCAATATCTGTTTCAGGGATCAATAGGAAATATGGTGATCAAGAAATAAGGTATCATTACAAGGGGTTCGTAAAGGTAATTATAGGGCTTATAACAGTTCATGGCTTAACAAATAACTTGAACAGAAAAGACAGTTTACCAAAGGGTCGAATCAATAAGCTTATCAATAACAGTTTAACAAGATCAAAGACAGGGTATCTCAAGTCATTAACAGGGGTTCATTAATTAAACAGTTCAATACTCTACATGGTATGAACAATAACCTCTCTATAACCTTTTTCACAAGTAATGAGAGTTACTTGCCTGAATTCGCTTTCCTGAAGGTTGAACTACTGCCACCTAGTACACCCTTTCCTTTCCTAGCCTGAATGCCCTCACACTCCGAATCAAGAGAGAAAATAGAGCCGAGAGAGAGAGAGAGTAGCCGAGAGAGAGTGAGAAAGAAAGAGAGAAAAGAGAGAATGGTGTGCACGGGGAAAAAGAAAAGGAAGGGAGGGGAGTTTATAAATAATAAGGACAAGGGCAATTTAGTACTTCTCTAATTCCCTTTTTAAATTAATTTTCCTTTATCTTTTTACTCCCATAGAATATTGGTGGAATAATAAATATATCTCTCTCAGAAAGTTGAAAATTATAGCGATTGACAATTTTAAAACGTAGATCTCAAAATTAGCTTTCCAACCATTACCCATAATAAGATTTTGAGCGTACGGTTGATTTTATATGATTTTGGCAAGTTCGCTTTAATAACAACATTTTTCCACATAAAAATCAATTTAAAACGCAATGACCACCAAATAAATCCGTTCATTTATTTTTAAAAAGTCTCTAGGACTATTATGAAGATAACAGAACAAATCCCATGCTTTTATCTTACTCAGATAATTTTATAAAAATGCGCGAAGGTTAAATAAACCTTTATTTAAATCAAATAATTCCCTTAAATCCATAAAAATGTCAACATATCACGTAATCATGCATACAGACAAGTAAGCACATATACGAACACGTCCCACTCATGTCTAATCATAAAATTTATCTTTCTTTAATATTATTCCTTTTTACGCGTTCCAGGTCACGTTCAGCATGACGGCCCGACGCTCAGCGTTTCAATTACCCTTCTCAATATCGACCGACACGTCACTAGGACGAAATACTTTACTTAAACATTTCATTTCACATAAAAACACATACTTCACATTTTAAATATCTTAACCCCTTTTTAGGACGGGTTCCGTTCTACCTGACGACCCGACAACACAGCTTAACTCCTAAGCTGACTCTTTAAATTGGAACACTTTTATTTACGCTCCTAGACTCTAATATATAGAAAAGAAAATTAATCAACACTTAATCACACAATTATAATCACTTCACATAAATCATACTTTATTGACTTAATTACATCGCAAAATTCTCAGTCGTCACACATGCCCTCTGTGGCACATGAAGAATTCAAGATAGATCCATCCAAGAATTTTCATGGTGAACCTATCATTCCAAAGGATGAGCCAATAGACTGGGATAGTCTACCAATACCTGAACTCAATCTACCTCAATTCATGAAGCCAAAGAAGACAAAGACAAGAGCAGTCAAGAAAGTGAAGCCATCAACTCTCAGATCCAAATCTCTAACCAAAGCTCAAACCAAAGTCAACAAGGGAGACATCATGTACATCTGTGACATCAAGGAATTCTTAGACTTAATCCTCTATCTAGATGAACTGGAAGAAGTTAGAGAGATTGATGCTTACAGGAATCTTCCTGAAAGGTTAGTATTCAAGTACAAGGGAGGAAAAGAGATACAGTGGCCACTTCACAGGATCCTTCAAGAAAGCCAATCTGTGCTGATAAAGGTTTATTCATCCTTCAAGAAGAACTTTCGATTCAATGTGACAGCTTGAAGACTTGTTCTAAAGAAGATTGAAGAACTGAGGAGTATTAGAGCTAAAGATGCACTCCAAAAGACTCTAACTATTTCTTACACAGGGAGTAGAGTGCATCTAAGGCCCTACTGGCTGATGGAATTCATGGATGATAAAGGAGTTATAAGATTCTTCAGATTAGAAGACCAATTGAGCATCTCTAGCAATGAGACTCTTTTGAAAATGCAAAAAATGCTAAATCTCTCAGAATCCGATGAACTGAAATTCACAGACAGCTCCAAAATCAGATAGAAGAAAACAACAGAAAGCTTGAAAAGAGATCCAGATCTTCAAGGAAATAGATTAATCTACTCAGGTTAGAGGAGCACCTTGAAAATGACTGTGAGCAAATCTTTGTACATTTTGATAATTGAAGCACTTTACAGTTTTATCTACTTCCATTTAAATTTGTATTTTTAGGGTATTTTGTTATCATCAAGTTTCTCTTAATTTATGGCTACAATTCTAGTAGACATAAATTATGGGAGATTGTTGTGAATGTGTTGTGGACTTGATGATTTCGTTAACAAAACACCTTAGTAGATTTGACTTAGTGAAAAATGTAGCACTCGACGGATAAGGAATATAGTCCCGACGGATGACTCAATATAGTCCTGAGGGATGATGATTTGTTATCCATCGAGTGAGTAACTTATGTAATAATAAGTCATGAAGCACATTTCTGCAAACACCTTTGTTTAGATTCTGTAGTAGCATATTAGTCATGTTGACTTTGATTAGATATTCAGAATAGGTTGATTAATTGTACATATATGATGTCTTGTAATTCTGCATAAATGAAATGAAGTCAAGTGCCAAATAGCTACCCGACGAATAAACAACAATGCTACTCGACGGATGATCAACAAGGAAACCCGACGGATGATCATGTACCCGACGGATAATCAATTCAAACATCTGTTGATAGTGACAACACAGTCACATGCGTCGAGTGTATGCAAAAGGAATGTGGAAGCCTATTCAACTGGGTTTTTGAGAACAAATAAGCATTGCCATTTCCATACTATTATGAAGATATTCAAAGATGCTGGAATAGAGTAATGAAGTAGCATAGTATTAGACTTGATAGGTTTTGTTTTATTATCTTATCTTATTATTGTGTAATCTTGGTGATATATAAACCAAGAGTAGCAATTAGAACAACAAGAGATTAAGCAAGTAAATTCTCATAGAAACATTTGTAAGCTGTTTTCTTAACATTTCTCTATAAGTTTAGTTGTTCTTATTTTTGTAAGCAACTGTGAGCTATTCAATCTTCACAGAGTTCTCTCGATATATTTATATATCTCTGGTGGATACTTTCTAATCCACCAGAAAGTTTTAAAGACTTGTATTTTTATTACTTTGTGTTTTGATTCATATTTAACTTGTTATTCCGCACTTTGCAAATCAAAACATTGTCGTATATATCTTAAGTTAGAACATTTTATATTTTTGAAAAAGGTTCAAGAATTCAATTCAACCCCCCTTCTGCAATTCTTGTTGCATTGTTAGGGACTAACATATAAAACTAACCTAAAACTCGTGTGATGTACTGTTGTTTTAAATATTTGTTATTTTATTATTTTTATTTTAATATTGTACTAATTATAGTTGTTAAAAGAGTAAATAATATGTTACTTTTTAACCCGATATCATTATATCGATCAACGAATTATTTTTTTAGTTTAAATTTTATCTCGGTTCAATAGTATAATTATTTTGACACCGTCAGTAGTATCTATTATTCTATTTTAGCATGAACACCGTCTATATCTACCCAGATATCGTCTCATACTTTTTTAGGGGTTTTATAATTTTTAAAGATAATATTATATAAGATAATTATGTCAAAATAATAAATTAGTTAAGTGAGGGCAATGAAGTAATTTCAGTAAGTACCGACTGACTATCAAACTTCTAATGTCTAATCTAAACCCGTAGAATACACGATTGTTTTAAATAATTTTTATTTTAATGTTAATATTTTATAATTATATTTGTTAAAACTGTAAGTATGCCTGAATAAGTAAATCATGATAAATCTTTTATTATATTACAATACCTATTTTATTATAATTATGTTTTAAAAAAAGATGATTTGATAAACTCGCTAAAAGTATAGGCTCAACTCCCATCCACAACAATTTCCTATCAATGTTGGATAACTATTCCCATAAAAACACATATTTAGTTCAATCTTCGTTGTTGATTTGGTTTATCAACATTAGTTTTAAAGTCGTGAACATGAATCTTATCTAATTCATGATAAAACTCTCTTTTTTCCCGTCCATTATTTTGCAATAGTATAGAAGATAATTATGTTAAAATAATTACTTATGAATGAAGCTGAGTTAACTGATCCCATACAACTGAGTTAACATTTGTCAAACATTACTTATGAATGAAGCTGATATGCACAGTAAGTACTAGGATTTACCGAACTTATTGGGGAAAAAATCGGTTTTATTGGGATTTCTAAAAGAAAAGATAGAGAATAAAATTCGAACATGGGAAAGAAAACCAGTTTCAAAAGCTGGGCAATAAATCTTAATCAAATTGGTGGATCAATCTCTCCCGACATATGTGATGAGTGTTTTTTTGTTATTATTACTTTTAGCGACATATGTTCTCTCCTATCAATGTTGGAGAACTATTCCCATAAAAAAACATATTTAGTTTAATCTTCGTTGTTGATTTGGTTTATCAACATTAGTTTTAAAGTCGTGAACATGAATCTTATCTAATTCATGATAAAACTCTCTTTTTTCCGTCCATTATTTTGCAATAGTATAGAAGATAATTATGTTAAAATAATAAATTAGTTAAGTTGAGCAATTATGTAACTTCAGCGAGTACCGAATGAATACAATTTTTTAATATTTTGTCTATTATAATATTGTATAGATTGATACATAGCTAATCAATATATATTAAAAAGAATTGTCCATAATAATTTTGGAGAAATATTTGTTTTATTTGGGGAAAATAAAAAAGGCGACGTGTTTTACTTAAAAAATGTATAGATTAAAAAGAATTGTCTCAATTTTTTTTAGAGAAATAGTTATTTTAGTTGGTGAATATAAAGGTAATTGATTGTATATTAGTTAAGGGAAATTGAGTAAAATATTAAAATTTTTAAAGGAAGCACAATTGTGTAATTGAAGAAAAGACCGTTCCAACTAAATTTTGAATGTTAGGTCTTACGTTTATTATATTATAAAATTTCACCGTATAATTCTTTACTAACTACCACTTTTATTATACGAAGTATAATTATATAGTATAAAAATATAGATTTCTATTTCTTTAATATTGACTCGTGATATATATTAATTTTAATTTAGGCCGCTAGATATATTATACGTCAATGAATTATATTTAATTTAGTTTTAATAAACAATAATCAAACTTTAATATTTATTTTTATCCAAACCATAATATACATTAATTTTATTTTAGGCCACAAATTATCATCTGTTTGATTTTAATATGTTTAAAAGTTTTAAACATAAAAATCATTGTGAAAAAATTGAGTTTTTAGCTTATGAACTCTAAAACCTCACCGGAATATGATGAAACAAAGAACCAGATAATTTACATCATTGGTCGAAATAAATTTGTTGACCTTTTGACTTCCCCAGCTCCTATCCCATTGCCGTAAATTGTGAGATAATCTATAACCGAAATTGATGAACCTTTTAAATAGCTGGGTATACAACTGTTAATCGGTATCAAATTATGTCCGGCTAATGTTTAATTTTAAGTTGTATTTTCTTATTATAATTCTATTAATAAGGTTAATAAAAGTTTTAATTAAAAGTAATTTGATAAAATTAACGTGTATCAAAAAATAGATATCGTACCAAATTTTTTAATATTTCATATTTTATATAATAATAATAAATGGGTAGATTTTATTGTATATATTCTGAATCGCAATAAAATCTGCTAGATTTTGAAAAATTTGTCAAAATCTATTTAAATTAGATAGACGCTTTTAGATATTTTAGATAAAATCCTAAAAATTAAAATCGACAAATGTAACGCTCATTTAAAATTCATAAATTATCCTTGAAAAATACAAAATAAATACACCCCTAAACGGAGTTTCCACAAGATCTCTAACATACATTTGGTCTGTGTTCCCAAAGTTAGCAGCACAAAATCAAGAGGAAGAATGAGATGAGAAAATTGTTGGCAATTACAATAATTTACTATTACATATGCTGCTATTCTATCAAACCCACCTCTGCAATTGTTCAGCTTAAATCGCCATCCACTTCTTTCTTAGATACTCCAGCTAAATTCAGTAAGTGTTCCTCGTACTATCTTTGTTTCTTTTTTAATTCTAATAAAAAATATTAATTTAGTGGCTTGTTTGTATTGTGTGTATGTATTTCTTTATGCAGGTGCAAGAATCAACAGCTCTGGAATATGTGGGGCTTTAGTTGTAGCTGACCCATTAGATGCTTGTTCTTCACTTGTTAATAACGCCTTTAATTTTAATCGTAATATTAAGTTTGCTTTGATTGTTAGAGGTAATTGTACTTTTCTCGAAAAGGTTCGAATTGCTCAGCTTGCGGGTTTTGATGGGGCTATTTTGTTTGATGATCAGGCTCACGAGAATTTGATTTCGAGTAAGCATTTTCTACGTCGTTATTCTTGCCTCTTAATTTCACTAGTTTTTGTATGGGGGTTAAGCCTGGCTTGGTAGAAACTAGGTGGCTCGAGCTCGGTTCAGCTCATAGTGTTGTTTAAACACATTTATTAAGAGATTGAGTTGTTTGATATGCGATTACATGTTTGAAACAGAACGGAGCTTAATTTATACATATTACATTCATTTTAGTGCAGAGAATTCTTAAGTTTTTAACTGTTTTGCACATATTTTTCGTAAAGATTTTGGATGCAAATGCAATCTTACTAATCTAGCCTGTAACTTTCCCATTGTTAACCAATAGCTTTCTGGAGTTTGATGCTAGAAATTTATGCAGCTTGTGGTGGAATTTACATAAATTTCTTGTCTAGCCAATCAATCTTGCAGGACATGTGTTTTTCCTTGTGCAAAGTCCTGATCTTATGTTTGTTATGGTTATCGAATTATGTTAAGTGGCAAATATTGCGTGCTTCTAAAGCAAGTCCTGATTTAATGTTAGCCTGCAATAACTTGTGATCAAGTAGTGTATTTCTTTTGCTTAGAATCTAATTCTAGAAAACTTTTAACCAACCTGCCTCGCCAAATGAACTCTTGCTTGAACTTGGTTCATCTGCTTGTCAAGTATTCTTTATAATGGAATTCATTTTCTCACTGATAAGTAGTAAATACTTATTAACGTTCAGTGATTGGAAACCCCAAAGGAATATGGATACCTGCTGTTTTTGTTTCAAATGAGGCTGGTGAGACTCTAATGAAGCATGCCAGAGGGGAAGACGGTGAATGCTGCATAATCTCATCTTTGACGGAAACATCGTGGAATGTGCTCATAATTTCATTCATCTCTTTACTAGTCATAGTATCTGTCCTGGCTGTGTTTGTCTCTGTCCGAGTTTATTGGAGAAATCGGAATAGATCAAGGAATCTTGTAGGTGAAAAACTTGTGGAATTACTTCCATGCTCGACATTCAATGCCACTCATATAAGTGGATATATGGAAAAGACTTGTGCAATATGTCTCCAGGATTTTAAAGACGGGGACAGTCTAAAAATACTTCCTTGCCAACACAGTAAGATTTGGTTCAATTTTACTTTTAGATGTACAGTCATAACAGAGATCGTACTCCCTTATATGATAAATTATTTACCAACACACTGTGATATTCACCCCTTGGTGCAGAATACAACTTTTTGAAACAGATTTTTTTAGCGCAAATAGCTTTTGGTTGGTCATCAAAGAAAATGGATGCAAGCTTTTTCTTGTTAAATAAATATAATCAATTCGGCGAGAGATAATGCCATGAATCATCAATCCTATGTTCTCACCAGAACTTTTGAAAGAATACTTTTTTTTAATGTATTACATCACTTCTTTTTAATAAAGAGAGGGTATAACCTATGGTTAATGGCTGTTCTACAAGTTCTCTGTTATTATAGAGTACCCAAGCATCACTTGTATTGAGGTCTTGAATCTTTACGTTAGTAGGTCTAAATCCTATTTCATAATGTATCAGTTTTTTTTGTGCTACATTTTAACATCCATTTTCTGTTGCAGAATTTCATGCTAATTGCGTGGGCTCATGGTTGACTAAATGGAGCAAATCCTGTCCAGTGTGCAAGTATGATTTGAAGACTGAAGTTGCATACTAGTAAAGGTGAGCAATCAAAGATGTTGCAGAGTTTTCAAGTGCTCAGAACAGCAGTAGCTGTATTGATTTACAAATATGTTTTTTGAAGAGCTTAATAGAGCAGTAATCTTCTGTTCTCAATTGTGAAAATGTCTTTTTACTATATCTTGCTTGTGTACCGTTTATATACATCATTGGTTCAAGCTCAGTAAAACACAACATGGAATGGTGTCGAAAAACAATTGATTGTGTAAGTCTCTGCACAGGGGAGGAAAAAAAGCCTAAATATGAGCTCGCACTTCATCATACAGTAGTTTTGAATTGTCCCCGAGAACGCATGTCAATTTGTAATCAGTTTCAAGTTATTGTGTCATGCCTTGATACACAATGTACTTGTAACCTGATTCATGTATTATGTACTTTGTAAGGAAGAAATTTTGGTTAGTGCAAGTCACTGGTGTTTAACATTTAAACTTCAAAGCTTATGCATGTCTTTAACGATTTTTTTTCTTTTTTTTAATAATATATATTTATCAAATGCGTAATAGCCTTATTCATTTTTGAAATGCGTATTAAAAATGTATTTTTGACTATATCTTTTAAAAATGGGTATTCTTGTTACATTTTTTTTTAAAAAAGAAGGTATTTTTGACATAGGGAAAACAAATACATATAATTTTTGAACAAGAAACATCTTTGGGGTACATTATGGGCTTTGATATTGGGCCAAATAAGGGTGGAGTGAGTTGTAATAACTTGTGAAATGAAAATAAAAGGCCCCAAGGCTCGCTCACTGAATTTCTTCTCTCTTTGGTTTCTCAACCCCAAAGCAAACCCTACCGGCAGCCGCGCAGCATTCTGTTGTGTATGTTTCATTCATTATAACAACATTTCTATATTCTATACCATATGTTTTTCTAATTTTAATTTAGTGACCTGTTTGGCTGTAGGGGGATCCAAAATGGAGGCTGGCAGGACAGTCAAAGATGTATCGCCGCACGACTTCGTCAAGGCTTATGCTGCTCATCTCAAACGCTCTGGAAAGGTATTTCTTTTTTATTTTTCCTACTTTTTCTTTTATTTCTTGATTTTTATTTCTTGTGATAATAATTCTAAGTGATATTTCTGTATAAGTTAATCAGATGTCAGGTGTCATGTATAAATCAGTGAACTGAAATATTTTATCAAGTGTTAATCATTTTGGAGAAAGAGATTGTTACATACAATCTGTTTTTTTTTATGTATGGGAGTAGTCTATATAGTGTTTACAAGCTAATATTTATAATAATAATGAGCATTTTACGATAATTTGGATTAGCGTTTTTATGTTCCCGTAATGTATAATATCTAAGTTAACTTCCAATTTTGATTGCTCTTATTACACAAGTAGAAAGTTTTTGACATTTTCACCAGTTCTGACATTAAGGACAGCCTTTTCATTTATTTTTCTTCTCAAATAAAGAGTTGGCATCTCCCCCTTCTTTTTTGAAGGAACGACTTCTTATGTTGAAGGACTTAGAGCAACTCTAATAATGTCCTAGTCGTTCAAATATTATAAACAAAGGAATTCCAGTTGTTTAGGATGACATTTTGGAGATGAACTCCAACAACAATCCTTGTACTTGTTCCTTATTATAATTATTTTAATAAATTTGAACTCCAGTTATGTTTTTGAGATAAAAGAAGTGTAGAGGAGGGAAATTATTATTATATATATAAAATAAGGATGGTTAGGGGTTCTTCAAAAATAGGTGATGGCTAGGATTCCATAGTGCTTTAGCGAACCACTAGGACACTGTTTGAGCACTATTTTATGCTAAAGCTGTTGAACTTGCAGTAATGTAGCCATATATAGAAGATTTCCTTGGCTCACGAGGTGGATTTAAGTAATTAAGGATTTTTTAACAAAAACTTCATTAGAGAAAAAAGGGGGGTCAAAAGAAACTCAGGATTTCTTTTTGTTGTCTTTGTCCTTTCTCCAGTTTTGCTGACTTGCAAATTAGAGTTTAGGGTGCAATAATAAAATGTTTTGAATTCTCCTTTCAGCGGAGGTCACTGATGAATTATTAACAAAATAACAGCTAATACTAGGGATTTTTGTATTGAGTAATTCAAATGTGCCAATAATGTATATGCTAGAAGGTAACATCCAGTTGGTTTTTGGCATTCGTGAATCAGTTGAATGAGGTATATCCTTTTACATCGACACAATTACACAAATCCGTGGTTCCTCCGTTTATTTTGATGAGATTATCAAGTTAACCTTTAAATAAAAGCAATTTATTAGCAGCAGTACGATTTAGTAGTCATATATTGGATGTGGCCTCTGTAACTATTATAAAATTATAATTCTTCTTTTATCAGTTGCAATTGATTTGTTCTTAATTCTTTTTCCTCGTGCTGTTGGTGACCCCTTGGTAGTGGATTTTTCCTGTAACTCCTCTCCTTACTGTATAAATGTCGGTTTCAATGTAAACATTTTTTTTTCTCTTTATAGAGTTTAAGGTGCAATAATAAAATGTTCTGAAATGTCCTTTCATGAAGTGAGTAATATGGTCCTCTGCGTAACCAGTTTTAACACAAATACGCAAAATAGCTAATACACACATAGACATGTTTCTGAGTTTCTCTTGTTGGTATTCTAGGCAGTAATGTATTAAAATATAATCAGGTATTGTTTTAATATTCAATGGTAAATCAACCGTCACAATCATATATAGGCTACAAGGCTATATCAACTTGGATTTTAACTTTTCATGAATCAATTGTAACAAGACTTATATTTTAGCATGCACAAGATTTACTTGTTTTTGGTTTTTCTTTTCTAATTGTTTTGTTAATTTTTTACTATCTAAATGTATTGCTCATCAAATGATATCTATCAAATAGATTATGCAGCATAGTTCATCTTTTAAATACAAATAAGGTTATTTCTGTTGAATGTTATCTTACTGCTTTTAACAATAATTAACAGATGGAGCTTCCACATTGGACTGATATTGTAAAGACTGGCACTTTTAAGGAGCTTGCACCTTATGATAATGATTGGTACTATATTAGAGCTGGTATGCTGGTTCTTCACTTTCTGGGACTATTCGAAATATTATGTATTGAATTTTAATGGCATTTGCTTATTTGTCTTTATATGACGTGACCTGCAGCATCAATGGCAAGGAAAATATATTTGCGGGGAGGTCTTGGTGTTGGTGCCTTCAGGAGGATCTATGGAGGGAGCAAGAGGAACGGTAGTGCTCCACCACATTTCTGCAAGAGCAGTGGGGGTATTGCCCGTCACATTCTTCAGCAATTGCAAACAATGAATATTGTTGATTTTGACAGTAAGGGGTAAGTGCTTTATTTTTTTAAGGATATGTCATGCAGGTCTAGGTTACCAACAATTTTACCATTTTCTCTGCCAATGAGCCACATGTTATGTTAATCAGTTTCTCGAAGTATTCATGTTAGGGTAAACAGTGGAAGGTTTAAAGGTTTTGAGAATCTGAGGTTCATATGTGTTTTATGTTAGCAACCCAAAAATTCAGCTTAATATATCTTCTAATGCTTGTAATCTCTTTCTGTGCACCAGTGGGAGAAAAATCACATCAAGCGGACAGCGTGATCTTGATCAAGTTGCTGGAAGGATTGTTGTTGTTGCTCCTTGAATAGATTTAAATAAGCTCTCTTTGGATAAACATTAAACACTCAGTTTTCGTTCAAGTTTTGTATGTCTCGATTATATTTAGCTTCTAGGGCACATTTGCTGGACCTGGTGTACCAGATTTTGTGATGTTAATGGTATTCCATCCTAAATTTGGATGTTATATGTTTTTTATATGTTTTTATTTCTGGTGTTCAGTTTGCATTGGTAGGTTCGATATGTTCACTGTTTTATTTTTTGCATGCATCATACTCTCATTTGGTCTAAGGAACGGATCCAAGCGATGGTTTCCTTGAGTGCACAAGAAATGACCGTTTTGGTGAATGATCAAACTTTTGAAACTTCTGTTTTAATATAAAAAAACTTGCTAGTGGCGGGTGCTCTGCAGCAGACCAGCCTAGCATTATGACTGCCCTCAGCTGGAACTGTCGGGGCTTAGGGCTTCCCTGGAAGATTTTGTTCCTTGAAAATGTTGTTCAACAACATAAGCCTACATTTGTTTTCTTTGTGAGACGTTATGTGGAAAAGTAAAGATGGAAAAGGTTTAGAGGTCTTTAAATTACGAAGGAATGGTGGTCGTGGAGCCTCAATGACGCAATAGGGGGATGGCGTTACAATGGAAAAAGGAAAATCAAGCTACCCTGTGGAGTTTTTCGAATAATCATATAGATGTTGAAATAAAGGTTTTAGGAGGGGGAAGTTGGAGATTTACGGGTTTTTATGATGAACCCACGTGAAATAATAGGCGAAAAATGTGGGAATTGCTTAGAAATCTCTCTCGCGATGGAAATCTACCATGGTGTGTCATGGGGGACCTGAATAATGTAGTCACTCAGAGTGATAAGAGAGGAGCTCCTTATCCGAGTTGGCTAGTAGCAGGCTTCAATGAGGCGTTGGTCGATTCGGGGTTGGTCGATATGAATCTTATTGGTCACTAGTTTACTTGGGAACAAAGTAGAGGAACAAAGAACTGGATAGAAACACAGTTAGATAGGGTGCTTACAAATGAAAGTTGAAATGACTTATTTTCAAGGTCAAAATTATATAACTTGGAGGGTAGCCCATCTGATCATAGTCCTATATACTTAGATACTAGAAGCAAATTTAGTGGGCCGAGGCCAGACAGAAAGTTTAAGTTTAAAAATGCATGGTTAGCTGAACCAATGTGTTTTCAGATAGTAAAGGACAGCTGGGAAGTTCACGCTTCTGAAAATATTCGAGATAAAGTGCTTCATTGTAGCCAAAGATTGGACTCTTGGGGAACAGGGAATTTTAGTGGACGAATTAAAGAGTGTAAAGTAGAACTTAAACAGCTGAGAAGTAAAATGGATGAGGAATCCCTGAAGATATTCAAAGCAACAAAACGGTTGTTTCTTATTTTAGATCAAAAGGAGATGTTTTGGTGCCAACGGTCGAAACAACTTTGGCTTCAAGCCGGGGATAAAAACACTCGGTATTTTTATAGGGCTACAAGTGAGAGAAGGAGATCTAATGCCATCCAGAAACTTCAAAACACTGAAGGTGAGTGGGTCAAATGGAATAGTGGTCTGGTGGAGCTGATAACTGATTATTTTGAGCGAATGTTTATTGCCACATAAGCAAAGTGGGAGGAGGTTGTCGATAAGGTCCCGACTACGATAACAGAGGCTCATAATGCAGATTTGCTGAGGGAAGTATCTATGGAGGAAGTAAAGTTTGCGTTGTCTCAAATGCATCCGGACAAAGCTCCCGGCCCGGACGGTATGACACCTGGATTTTTTAGAAACATTGGCCTATAGTTGGGGCAAATATAGTTTCTATGGTCAGAAAGTTTTTTGCTGATAGGGTACTGTTGGATGGGTTAAACGATACAAACTTGGTTCTTATACCAAAAAAGAAGAATCCAAGTACGGTTAGTGACCTCAGGCCAATTTCACTTTGTAACGTGCTAGTGAAAATTATAACAAAAGTGATGACAAACCGGTTAAAATTTCTGCTAGATGTGGTGGTTTCGGAAACACAAAGTGCCTTCATTCTGGGAAGGTTGATCTCGGATAATATCTTGGTGTCTTACGAAGTGATGCACTATTTAAAGAATAAGAGATATGGTAAAGACAAATTCATGGCTATCAAGCTTGACATGAGTAAGGCCTATGATAGGCTAGAGTGGAATTTTTTGAGAGCTATGCTTCTGTGAATGGGATTTTGTGAGCACTGGATCAAGCTGATTATGACTTGCATCACTACAGTCTCGTATAACATAGTTCATGGAGAACATACTATGGGCCCTATTATTCCATCCCGTGGAATTCGACAAGGGGATTCGCTGTCACCGTACTTGTTCATTCTATGTGCTGAAGGCCTATCGGTGTTGATAAAATATTACGAATTAAAGCAGTGGATCTATGGTGTTAAAGTTTGTCATCAGGCTCCCTCTATTTCCCATATGTTGTTCGCGGATGACAGCTACCTGTACTGCAAGGCAACCACGGAAGAGGTTAGGAGAATTTGGAGTTGTTGAAAACTTTTGAAGGTGCTTCAGGCCAGCAGGTTAGTGTGGAGAAATCTTCGGTGTTTTTTAGCTCTAATGTGATCCCATACAACTGAGTTAACATTTGTCAAACATTACTTATGAATGAAGCTGATATGCATAGTAAGTACTTGGGTTTACCGAACTTATTGGGGAAAAAAATTGGTTTTATTGGGATTTCTAAAAGAAAAGATAGAGAATAAAATTCGAACATGGGAAAGAAAACCAGTTTCAAAAGCTGGGCAATAAATCTTAATCAAATTGGTGGATCAATCTCCCCGACATATGCGATGAGTGTTTTTTTTGTTACCAATGGAGCTGATCAAGAGTATTGAGGAGATGCTTATTAAATATTAGTGGAACTCCACACAAAGAGGCAGGAAGAAGATTTATTGGGCTAGTTGGGAGAAGCTATGCAAGCATAAGTCAATTGGGGGATTAGATTTTAGAGACTTTAGAAGCTTCAATCTAGCTATGTTAGGTAAACAAGGATGGAGGTTTTTGGCTAATCCGGACATCCTGGTATCTAGAGTGTATAAGGCAAAATACTTCAGAAATGGGAATTTTCTGAATTCGAAGCTAGGAGTGAGTCCGAGTTTTAGCTGGCGAAGTGTGTGGGAAGCTAGGAAAGTAGTGAGTGCAGGGGTATGTTGGAGAATTGGCTCTGGCGAATCTGTAGACATATCAGGACAACCGTGACTTGCTGATATTGATAATCCATATGTCTTAACAGTGGCCAAATATTTTTAAAATAACAAGGTGAAGGCTCTAATGCGTGCTGAGAGTAAGGAATGGGATCAGGAGGTCATTAAGGATTTATTTAATCTCAGAGACCAAAAGTGTATTCTTGAGACTCCAATATTTGCGGATGACAGTGTGGACACTATTGTTTGGCAGCATGACGTGTCAGGGATTTATACAGTTAAAAGTTCTTATAGATTACTTCAGAGAATGAACGAAAGTTTTAGCACTGAGGAAAGATCGAAGGTATTGATGCAGCTTTGGAAAATTAAGGCTCCCCCTCGAGTTCTCAATATCGTTTGTATGACGGCCTCAACCTCGGGTTAGGAGTTGACGTCATCAATAACAATAATAATAACGTAACATAATCCAACTCAACATTATTATATAAACACAACCCCTTTACCAAGATCTTTTCTAGGTTTAAGTATGACTTAGGTTACAATCATCACAAAATCAACTTACTAAAGACAATCCTGACAATACTATCTTAATACAGCAACTCAACAGACCAACTTTGGTCCCGCACAACTACCTCAGAGGAGCCCGACGCGGAAGAAACTGGAACTCTGCCCTGACTATCACGGAAGAATCCTCTTGGCATCTGCAATACATATATGAAATATTCTGCAAGGGTGAGCAATCAATTGCTCAGCAGTACCACTATATGAATAACAAGTAAAAACGATTTAAAGTAAAGCAGTTATAGGAACATAATTCATAACTGTTAGGAAATAAGTAAATATTGTATAAACTGGATTTTAAAACTAGCATGCTCTGTATAATAATAACATCAGTAGTGTGCCGTGTATAAATACCAGAGAATAATTCTAGCATGCCATTTTCATTTCTAAATCCACTGTATAAACTACTTGTTCCGTTACGGGAACCACAAAGTCAAATCAGATACGTACGGATATGTGAAGACAGCTGATCAGGCTATCAACACCAGACGGCTCCAACTGCCATCCCATTTACCTATTCCGGAACTCAGAGACTAGCTAGGTCTCTGACTTGCTGGACTAATCGGTTATATATTGTGCGTAACCGAATTAGCCTCTTACGCCACCTCAATAGGCCCCCTGGCCCCAATATATCCCATATCTGATCGTTTTATCCAGTTTTTAAAACACTTGTACCTATCTCACTTTCAAAGCCATTCATTTTACCAGCACAGATATAAAAATTCAGTTCACAAATTATTTTATTCGAGATAGGTACCTTTCGAAGTTACTTTTCCCCAAAACAATTTGAAAACAGTGATTTATAACTACAGGGGATACGTAACTTAAAACGTTTCTATTCCATTACGAGAATAAAACATTTTGCTATTCATACGTACCGAACCATAAAAGAATGGTCAGGGGTACTTTCCTTGCAGAGCTTTACAACTATTACTGATCGACTTTGAGCTGACTCGAACGCTCAGGCTTTATCGTCTAACCACTAGATCACCTTGGATTCGACTTCCACACTCACGTTCTTCGATGGGAACCCTACTGAGCTCATCGACTGCCCACTAGGTTATCCTTAGTCCAACGTCCACTTTCGGTTCCCGACTATAACCTACAGGGTCGAAATACTCTATGTTAGATGTCTAGGTATGCTTGACATATCCTCAATACCAATCCTACCCAAACGAGAACAATCCCGACTCCAATACAAAGTCTTGAGATAGCCATGCATCCACATTGCCATTCTGTTCTTCATCATTTACAATCTTCTCCTTCTGTTTCTCCACATCTTCATTATAGATGAGCATGATGGCCTAATAGTCCTGATTGCTCATATCAGAAGTGAGTAGATGTTGAGAGATGTTTGCTAGTCCAGAAATCTGCTCCACTAAGAGATCATCTACTGATATGGGTAGAGAGACAGATTCTTACAGCCAGTTGGTGAGAATGTGAAGTTGTTGAGGTTGTGAGGTAGATGGCTCAGAAACACCTGTGACTGAAGTCACAGTTTGACTCACAGATTTCTCTGTGATTTTGATAGTGTGTTGTCCTCCACTTAATGTGGGAACCTCCAATTGAATTTGAGGGGATTTGACTGGGTTACTGTTATGTACACCAGCCTCAAACCCTTGTGTGTCTTGCAACACACTGACACTTGAATGTGCTATACTTGCCTCCCCTATGACAAGATCATTGGCAATTGTACTTCTAGCTTCAACTGCCAAGGCAATTTCTGCTAGAGTTGTGGGGGGAATTGTCCCTACATGAGGAACCTCCAATTGAATTGGAGAGGATTTAGATAGCTCCCCCTCAGGAGTACTACCCTCAAACCTTTCAGTCTGTGAAGACCATTTTGCACATGAAGGTGCATTAGAAGTATTCATGGGGTCTTCAGTGAAAACTGATGAATCCCCCATATTTGTAATGGTGTCATCAAGGTCTACCCCAGCATGTAGCCTCTCACCATCTAAATGGAGTGTCTGGGTGGTGAGCAAAGCTTCTTGAGCTAAGTCACTTGATTTTTCTGGCACTTGAGAGTTAGATTCAAGTACAGATGGAAGAGAAGAAATTTTAGAGATAAGAGTTTGTTGTTCAAGTGTGAGTATTGACAGCTCCCCCTGAATGGATGAGGGAGCTTCAAATGATGTGCCCTAACTGTGTGTGCCTTCCTTATTTCTTCTACCATACACTTGAATTTCTTCTTGTGCAGGATGTGCAGACTCACTATTGGTTGCTTTTACAACTGCATCCTGTTGGGATGATGCATAGGTGGTTAGAGTGGTCAGCTCAGTTTTCTTACTCCTTTTGGTTCTCTTGACCAAAGATGACTCTTGTTTAGCTATATCCTCACCACTCTCAGTTACAACAGTCAAGGTTGCCCCATTTCTCTTCTTTTTACTCACCTCATCCTTTTGAGAAGATGAGGTGATTGGTTGCTTAGCCTCTAAGGGTTTTGAAGGAATGGTTGCAGCTTGGGAAGATCCCTGTTGGTGTCCCTATGTTTGTACTTCCACAGGTTCAGGGATCATAGCTGTGCTAGTTTGACTACAACTACTCCTCATATCTAGCATATAATAAGTGTAAGTCTTAAATCTTTCAATCATGAAAGGTATTAACTTAAGACTTACTGGTACCTTATTCTTAGTAAGAAGTGATCCAAATAGAATTTTGGATACTTGCTTACAATTGCCAATTAGTGTCCTATTTACACCCTCTAGCATATGTATGTCATTTACTTTATAATTTAAAGCTGACATAATAAATCTAGGCAAAAAGATCTCCTTACTTCTTGACTCCAATGGCATTGTCAAACTGGTGCTCAGCTACTCCAATATGTAGTGTCCTACATTTAGTTGTTTGTTGTGAGCCATGGAGTAGACCAACTTCTGAACAACACTGGATATGTTGTCAAATCCAGACTTTCTGCAAGTAAATTCCCTGATCACTGAGTCAAACAAGAAGGACCATTCTCTCCTCAAGTTCTTCTTATTCATGCTTGCCAGATTAATTCTCTCAGAATAATTGATGAAGTCATGAACTCATGCAGCTCATCCTGAGTTGGAGCCTCCACTATCTTGTCAGTAGGAATGCCCAAAGCTATGTTGACATCATCCTTAAGAATCTCCACCTGTTGTCCCTTGATTGTGCAGTTTATCACTATAGTTACAGCCTGATTCCACAACTGTCCTGGTTGTTGCTGTGTTCCAGAAGTCACCTAGCACATCTAAATACAACACAGAATTAGGAGTTAGAGCACCTACAAAGTAGGTCTCTGAGAGAAACTTAACAAAGCACTGAAAAACTTCAGGTGCTTGATTTGCATCTAGAAATACCAGAAAATTGGTTTCCTTGGGAATGAAAGGTACAAGATTGTTGGCTGCCATCGACATAGGTATAAAGTTTAGTGGTTAAAAGAGATTTGTGAGAAAGGATAAAAAACGAGAGAGAAATAGGTTTTAGATTGAAAGCTAGGTCACTTGAGATCTCGAAAGTTGTAAGTATGTATATGTATCGAGAAGTCTGGGTATTTATAGTAAAAGCAAATGACTTGTCGAGAACTCAAAAATAGATGTTTGGAATTTGTCTATCGAGAAGTCATTTTAAGAGGTGAAGTACATATCGAGAAGTCATTTTAAATAACTCTTTTAGAGAACTAAAAGTTGACTTATCAAGATGTCAAATAAATACCCAGTTTGTCCAAAAAATGGACTGAATTAATTCCAACTTTTATTTGAATAAATTCAAAATAAAATTAGAATAAATTTTCCAAAAGTATTTTACCAAAATAATTATTATTAAATTATTTCAGTTCTGAGTTATTGATAAGTCAAAAATTGTACTTGTAGATAACACTGTGAATTAACACTACTAGAGAACTCTACAAGGACTTATCGATAAGTCATTTTTAAGCCTATCTAGAAGTTACTCGAGAAGTCAGTGAATTGACTTGTCGAGAACTCACTCGAGATGTCCTAAAATGACTTATCGAGAAGTCAATTAGACTTATCGAGAACTCAGTTCTCTATATACTTTTGATTTTTGTAATTCTGCCTTGTGTTAATTTTACATATTAAGAATGTAAATTAACAACTGAGCAATTTACTTAGAATTTGAAAAATTCCAAGTTGAATTTTGAATTTTTGAAAAATAAATATGCATAGATTTCTGAAATATTTATAGTTCATATTTTAGTTAATTTCCAATTAAATCAAATTAATTTTGATTTACTGGAAATTAATTTGCTGCAACACATTAGCTGAGTTCTTACCTTAGGATGAAGAATTAAGCATTCCAATTTCACCTACAAGTCTAGGGAAAGTTGCTTCATCCAAAGGTTTAGTAAAAATGTCAGCTAATTGTTTTTCTGTTGGAATAAAAATGAGCTTAATGGTACCATTTATAGCATGTTCTCTAATAAATTGGTACCTTACATCAATGTGCTTTGTTCAAGAATGATTAACTGGATTAACCACTATAGATATAGCACTAGTATTGTCACACATAATAGGAATTTTGTGTAACACTAGGCCATAATCCATTAGTTAATTTCTAATCCAAAGCACTTGAGCACAACAACTTCCTGCAGCTATATATTCAGCCTCAGCTGTAGAAGTTGATACAAATTGTTGTTTCTTGCTATACCAGGATACAAGTCTTTGTCCAAGAAATTGACAGCTTCTACTAGTACTCTTCCTGTCAACCCTGCATCCAGCAAAATCTGCATCTGTGTAACCAACAGCTTCAAACCCAGTTCCCTTAGGATACCATAATCCCAATTTTGGAGTTCCATTTAAATATCTGAAAATCCTCTTTACAACCATCAAATGTGATTCTTTTGGATTGGCTTGAAATCTTGCACATAGACATGTTGCAAACATGATGTCTGGTCTACTTGCTGTTAATAAAGCAATGGTCCAATCATCCCTCTATAGATTGAGATATCTACACTCTTGCCCTTTTTATCTCCATCCAACTTTATTGCAGTAGACATAGGTGTAGATGCAGGTGAACAATCAACCATACCAAACTTTTTCAATAGATCCTTGACATACTTAGCTTGGCTGATGAAGATACCATCACTTCTTTGACTGACTTGAAGTCCAAGAAAGTAACTCAGTTCCCCCATCATACTCATTTCATATTCATTTTCCATAAGCTTGGAGAATCTTTGGCAAAGCTTCTCATTTGTAGAACCAAAAATGATATCATCCACATAGATCTGAACTATGATCATATCCTCACCATGTCTTGTCTATGGTACCTTTAGTAAAACCATGCTTCAGAAGGAATTCTGATAATGTATCATACCAAGCTCTAGGTGCCTGTTTTAGTCAATATAAAGCCTTGAGTAACTTGTACACAAAATTTGGAAATTCTGGATCTTCAAAGCCAGGTGGCTGTTGCACATAAACTTCTTCTTCTAGCTCACCATTCAGGAAGGCACTCTTGACATCCATTTGATACACTTTAAAATCTGAATGTGCAGCAAATGCTAAAAAAATTCTGACTGCTTCAAGTCTTGTAACTAGATCAAAAGTTTCATCATAATCGATTCCTTCCTCTTGTGAGTAGCCTTTTGCAACCAACCTTGCTTTGTTTCTGGTGACTATACCATTTTCATCCATCTTGTTCCTAAACACCCATTTTGTTCTAATTATGCTTATATTCTTTGGTGCAAGAACCAATTTCCAAACTTTATTTCTTTCAAACTGATTCAGCTCTTCCTGCATGGCAGATATCAAATCAGGATCCAGTCGAGCTTCATCAATTTTATTAGGCTCTACTTGAGACAAAAAACATGCATATAGGCACTCATTAGCAGTTGCCCTTCTAGTCCTCACACCAGCAGTAGGATCACCAATAATTACTTCTCTAGTATGACTTCTATCCCACTCTCTTGTATGAGTTTGTTGACCTTTGCCTTCATCATTTTCTTCATTATTGGTATGACTGCTAGATCCTTCTTCTCTTCCCCCCCCTGAGTTTGTGCTATCAAATTTAGGTGTCTGAGATGAGCTTCCACTTTCATGATTTTTCTGTTGAGTAGTCTCTTCATTTATCATCTATAGTGCGTCAACTTCATCTTCCCCATCAGAATCACTATCAATGTTAAGGTTTTCAAAAGCAAGGGCTTCAGCTTCATTATCATCAAGGCATTTCAAGCCTGGACACTTGTCATCATAAAAAAGTCACATATTTGCTTTCCATAATCTTCTTTTGATCACTCACATAAACTTTGTAGGCTGTTCTTTCAAGTGAATATCCCATAAAAATTGCTTCAAAGACTTTTGAGTCAAATTTTCCCATATATTCAGATTTGTCTTTCAAAATGTAGCACTTGCTTCCAAACACATGAAGATGCTTTACAGTAGGCTTTCTTTTAGACATGATTGAGTAAGGTGATTTGCCATGTGCCTTGTTGATGAGATATCTGTTCTGAGTATAACATGCAGTGTTAACGGCCTCTTCCCAGAAACTTGTTGGCAACTTGGCATCTTGCAGCATTGTTCTAGCAACTTCAACTAATGTTCTGTTCTTCCTTTCAACTACTTCATTTTGTTGAGGTGTTCTAGCAGCTGAGAATTCTTGGACAATGCCCTTACTTTTTCAGAATTCACTTAATGTAGTATTTCTGAATTCTGTTCCATTATCACTTCTCAATCTTTTTACACAGTTGTAATCTTCATCCTATTTTTCTATCTTCTTGATGTGCTCAATTATGATGTGTGAAGTTTCATCTTTAGAGTACATGAACTCTACCCAAGTGTATCTTGAGAAATCATCCACCATTACAAGTGCATATTTGTTCCTTGAAATAGATAAGACATTTACTGGCCCAAACAAGTCCATGTGAATGAGCTGCAATGATGCACTTATAGAATTTACAACTTTTGACTTGTGACTTGATCTTTTCATTTTTCCTTTCTGACAAGCTTCACAAACTTCAACTTGAGCAAATTCCAGTTTGGGCATGTCTCTTACTAACTCCTTTTTGACCAAGGTGTTAATTGCCTTGAAATTCAAGTGAGACAGCTTTTTATGCCAAAACTTGCTTTGTTCTTCTGATGCCTTGGTGTAGAAGCAACAAATGCCATCCTTATTTGTTGAGTCCAAGTCTGCAACAAACAAGCTTCCTTTCCTTGCTCCTTTCAGAGCAACTTCACCAGTTTCCTTGCTGATAAAAGTGCATTCTTCTTTGTTAAATAAAACTTCAAAACCTTTGTCTGCAAATTGGATAACAATTAGAAGATTCACCTCCAGACCAGCTACCAGTGCTACATCATCAATGACAACATTTTCAGAAACAATCTTGCCATATCCCATTATGAATCCTTTGCTGTTGTCTCCAAAGGTCACCAAAGGGCTAGCTTTTTCTCAAACTGTGATAGCAGGGCTTTATCACCTGTCATATTCCTGAAATATCCACTATCTATGATCCAGATGACTTTCTTCACTTTGCCCTGCACACAATGAGTTTTAAGTGTGTTTAGCAACCCAAGCAGTGTTGGGTACTTTCTTCTTGTTAACTGATTTAGTAGAAGTAGAATGAGTAGTTTCAGATAAAATAGAGTTCATTGACTGTTGAGCATTTTCCCTTTCTGTTGTAGACCAAATTTTTGTTTCTTTGAGGTATACTCTCAGTTTGTGATAACTTTTCATCACTTTTAAGTTACAAGGAATGCAGTCAAACTTGTCACAGAGGGAGTAGGGATCACTTGCATTTGCTTTATTGTATTTGCATGCTCCTTCAGTTGGCTTGCTAACTGCCTTTTTACAAAGGTGAGTTAGGTGATTCACAGAGCCACATTTTTCATATTTCTTTCTTGGAGCATCAGCAATATAGGCAAAATTGTTGCTTTTCTTAATCCTATTTCCCCATTTCTATTTTTCTTTTTCTTTCTTGCATCTTTAGTTTTAGTTTCTTTAACAGGTGTCTTGGGACTTTGTTTGTCCATCAGCTTCTCTTCAGTATTGGAAGACTGAGTTGATTCTTCGGTTTTATTCTCTTTATCCTCATCAATAATTTTTTGCTTGATAATCAATTCTTCTTCACTTAAGTTGACTTCACATGCTTTGAATATAGGTGCATTAACCTCTTTTAAGAAGTTTGGAGCATTTTCAATTTTCTTTGTTTTCCCTTTGTCACCTATAGTCTTCTTTTTGTCATTCATAACAACATAGTCAAGGCTAATAGCAATGTTTGCACATGGCTTGTTTTTCTCATGATACTGTCCAACCAGTTCAGATGCATTTCTGAAAAATTTCAGCTTCACTTCATTCTTTTCCAGCTTCTCCCTTAGCACTACTTCAATTTCATTTGCCTTGAGCTTGTTCTTTAGATATGCATTTTCTTGTTTTAAAGCTTCAAGCTCCACCAATAATAATTCAGTTTCTTGCTTCTTACTTTCAAGCTTCTCATTTATCTTTGTTAATCTGTTAACTTCTTCATTAGCATCAACCATGCTTGTGTGGATGTGAAACGTTTTTGTGCTTATCTTCTCTACAGTTTCCTTATATTTATTCACATTTAAATCAATTATGGTAAGGTTTGGTACCTGTGATTTAGATGAGGATGATTCTCCTTGCTCCAAGGCCATGAGTGCATAATTTCCAAATTCTTCATCTTTATCATTTTCAGAGTCATCCCAAATTTTACCCACTGCAATATAAGCTTTGCTTTGCTGTTTCTTGAGAAAAGCTTCATACTTTGCTTCAAGTTCAAGATAAGCTTTATCCTTTTTTGCTTTCTTGGGTTTCCTGCATTCTATAGCCAAATGGCCCAACTCATCACAGTTGAAGCACCTTATCTTAGATCTGTCAACAGATCCAGTTTGTAGTCAGTTTTTCTTTCAGAAGTGTACTTCCCTTTTCCTTTCCAGCTGTTGTCTTTGTTGAAAGACTGTCCTTTACCCTTGAAGTATCTTGGCTTCTTTACTCTAATGTTAGAGAATTTTCTAGCCAGATAGGCCATTGACTGATCTATTTCATCCAGTTCATCAAGAGTGTAGAACTCATCTTCTTCCAATTCCAGAATGACTTGTTCATATGAATCATTTGTTCTTTGCTTACTTGTTGAGGCAACTGGAGTTTGAGATCTTGTCTCATCAGTAGATGTTTGACTTTCATTGAAAATTAAAGCACTTGAGCCATCTACAACATGTCCTTGGCCAGATCTCAATGATTTTCTCTGAATCATTTCAAGTTCACATGTTTTAAGAATTCCATACAGAACTTCCAGTGTTATCCTACTCAAGTCTCTCCTTTCCCTGATTGCTGAGATTTTCTGTTCCAAATAATCAGGGAGAGTAATCAAGAACTTTAAGTTCACCTCTTTAGCTTCATAATATTTATCATAGAGTTGCAAGTCATTTATCAACTTGTTAAACCTTTCAAACACTTCAGTAATACTTTCTTTTGGCTTAGCCATGAAACCCTCATACCATGAAATCAGTATCCTTCTTTGATTAGATCTAACTTCCTCAATTCCCTCACAGAGTATCTCAATCTTTTCCCATATTTGCTCGGCAGTGTCACAGTTGACAATGTTGTTGAACATCACATTGTCAAGTGACTCAATCAATATCAATTGCAAGCCAATATCCAGGGAAACTTTCTCTTTTTCAGGCTTAGAATACTCAGAAGGATCTTTTAGAGCATAATGAGATGGAATGACCATATCATCATCTGTTGATTCTTCAACTCTAACCATGGGAGTGAAGGGTCCATTCTTGAGGATCTGAATGTAGAGTGGATTGGCCATCCTGATAAACAACATCATTTTCTTTTTCCAAAAAGTGTAGTTAGCTTTGTCAAAGGTAGGAATTTTGAAGCTACTGATTTTCTTTGTTTTCATTCTTCCAAGATCTTGAATCTATTTGCTTTCAGATTTTGCTCTGATACCACTTATTAGGAAATGAATAACACATAGAGGGGGGGGGGGGGGTGAATGCGTTTTATTGTTTTTGAGCTTTTCTTGAATGTTTATGGTTGAACAAAGTAAATTAAATCTTGTAGAGAAGATGTGTTAAAGCATTAAACAAGCATGCAATAAATAAGAACACAATCATTTCAAAACTCACTTAATTTTTATATTAAAAATCAAGAATGTTTTGCTACAAAATTTCTAGGCTCTTTGTTGATAAAGAGCTTAGATCTTCTTGAGAGAGTTACAAGATTTTCTATCTGATTTGTTACTACTAACTAAAGGACCAGTGTTAACTTTATAATTTAGTTAACTGCTGGTTTACACAGTGTACAATAAGACATGCTATTAGATTTTCTAACTGTCACTTGTCATTTCTATTTATAAAAAAGTAGATCTTCCATTTCTGGCTTAACATATCTTTAGCATCTTGTGATTATCTTGATCTTCCTTTGTCAGTTAATCTTCACCGTTGATCTTGCACATTCTTCAAGCTGCTTTTTGTAGACTTGTCAATCCAACTGTTTGGATTGTTTTTTGATTGTTAATCTTGGATATTGAACTGATCTGCAATTTTGTACTATGAGATTTTACCTCGAGATCTCCAGTTTAGGTCTATAGAGAACTTGACATCTCGATAAGTATATTGGCTTATCAAGATCTCTAGTACTCCATATTTAATTTGGCTTGTAGAGGTCTCTAGTTTTCTATAAGAGAATTTTGGCTTGTCGAGATCTCTAGTCTTCACATCTTCACTTTGAATTATCGATAACTCTTAGTTCTCTAGTGAAATTTGACTTATCGATATCTCCGAGTTCTCTAATGAAATTTGACTTATCGACAACTTAGAGTTCTCTAGTGAATTTTGACTTATCGATATCTCTGAGTTCTCTAGTGGACTTTGACTTATCAATAACTCAGAGTTCTCTAATAAATATAGACTTGTCGATAACTCTGAGTTCTCTAGTGAAAAAATGACTTGTCGATATCTCCAACCTTCATGTCTTCTTGACTTGTCGATATCTCTCTGAGTTCTCTATTAGCTTTCCTGACTTCTCGATAAGTCATTTAGAGTTCTCGAATGACTTCTCTATAACACTAAATCTGTGACTTTTAGAGATCTTGACTTAAAGTATTTTTAACCAAATAGATTTATTCAACTCCAAGCTTCTTCAAAAAGTCTTCTGAGGTATCATCATCTTGATCTTCTTCTAGATAGAATCCTTAGGCTTGATACTATTTCAGGAAAAAGACTCCAGTCTGCTCCTTTGCATTTTTACAGACTTTAAAATGTTACAAGTACAAATGCAAACTTAGATAACAATACAACTTACTTAGGGTTGACCAATTGTCTTAGTCTTGTTAAGGTACATGCATGTCTTGCACAATAATATATAATACAAATTTAGACTATCATACAATTAAATAATCTCAGGGTTGTCAATTTAACTTAGTTTTGTTATTGTATAGGCATGTCTTGCATAATAATCTCCCCCAATTTATGAGAAGATTGCTTATCACAAATTCATGCCTAATAACAAGACTAACCCCAAGCTAAAGTCAAATACATAAAAATTGATAGATTTGACAAATTTTAACATTTATACATTGAGCAATTTCATTAGTTCAATAGTACAAAAATTAGGTAAAATCTTAATAGTCTGCTTATTTCCTAATAAGATCCTTGAGATTTATAAGCACATTAAGTTCTTCAATAATTTCTGTCCCTTTCAAGGCTTCTACCAGTTTGAGCCAATCTTTCAATTTGTAACCATTGAGGTAATTAACTCCGAATCTTGTGTAACTGATAATCTTTATGTTTGGAAAGTGTCCATCTTTTGAGATTCTACTCATCCCCTTTTCCTTGATCTTATTTGATCTTTGTTCAAACATAGCAATTTCTTCTGCATACTTCATATCCTTTTCTTCCTTTTCAACCATTACTTTTGCATTTCTTTCATCCCTTTCTCTCAGCCATACACACATCACCGCCATCTATGCCCTTATACTTGTGTTCTTGTCCTTCATTAAGCTAATCATCCTTTTAAATTATGTGGTTGAAAGTGTATCCATTAAATCCCTGCTAAATAGAGTGAAGGAGCCATCCTGATAATAGATTCTGACTTCTCTCAATGATCCAACCCAAACTTTGACTATTTCTTCAAATAATTGTTGATAGTAGTCATCATCTGTGATGCACCGGTTTAAAGGTAGAAAATCAGTCTGATGAAAGCAATTCCAGATAACCCCTTTACCAACTTGCAGCTTCTTTGGTTTTCTCCCAATAGTCTTAAAATGAGTCTTGATTGGTGGCTTAAATGATGGTAGTTTTGAGATTTTCTTTAAGGTGATTTGGTTAGAAGTGATTGGTATTTTGAGTAAGGTGTTTGCAGTTTTTTTGTACAAAAGTTTAGGCTTAGAGGTTAAAGGTGGTTGAGTGTTTGAGCTTGCGAGCTTAAAGGTTTGTGTAGTTTGAATCTTGACTTGTAGTTCTTGGACATTTCTTTTCTTTGAATCCCCTTCTCCACCTTTTCTACTTCTTTTTCCATCGTCCTTCTTTTCATCTTTTCTCTTCTTTTTCTCATACACCTTGCTTCCAGTTGCCTTAGAGGATTGACTTGGATTTGATCCAGAAGGTTTTTGATCATCTTTCTTCTGCTCATTATCATCCAAATCATCCTTAGTGTTGATTTGAGTTTTAGGCAATCTGGTTTCAGCATCTCTCAAGTATCTCCCCAGTATCTTGATCATTTCCTCATCTTCAACAGTCTTGTTATGCTTTGTCTTTAAATCTGCTTCCAGAGTTATTACCAGCTTCTTGTTTGCCATAACACATTGCTTTGGAATTTGGAAGTGTTTGCAATATTTGATGGATGGACAGATGTATGCCACTCTCTTGCTTGGTTGGAGATATGCTTCTGGAAAAGCAGCTTCTTGAGCCTTTTTCAATTCAGTAAGCAAGAGAGTGTCTTCATGAATAACCCTGTTAACCTTGTTGATTAGGATGTCCAATTCAGATGCCCTTCTAGTTATGAAATAGTTGAAGGACACCTGCATGCACCTATCCATACCACAGTCATTTATATTGACAATAATTTTTCTCTCTTGAAAACCATCCTTAGTCACCACCATGATAACCCTTATGAAATTGATAGTCCTGTCCAAAGCTTTCTTTTAGGTGAATAAATTATTGGATAGAGAAGCCCTGAGAGCCCTTAGAAGTTCATCAAATTCTTTGCTCAGACTAAGTCCCTCAGTTGATTTCATTAGCCTCTCTACTCCAACATCTTGCTGTTCAGTTTCCTTGGCTTTGGCTTGTGTAATTTGGGTTTGGACAGATGATTTTAGCAAACTAGCCTCTATATCCCCCTTAGTCTTGGCAGCAGGCAAGATATGAGGTGTAGGAAGTTCAGGCCTAGCAGCTTCTGGAAGTGCAGGCAAGGGAATATTTAGAGTACCCATGATAGCTCCTAATGAGACTAAATTCTGCATTTGTAAGTGTTTTTGGGAGTCTACCAAAATTTTGATATCAGCCTGTTGACTTTCTACCAGTGTTGTGTGTTGAGAGACTTGATTTATGAGAGAATCATTGGATGACTGTAGAGATGAGACTTGAGTTTGAAGAACTTGGATTTGCAAATTAGTGGATGTTGACATTGGTGGTTGGGGGCTTGATGAGATAGAAGCACCAAATGTGGCTTGAACAGATTTCATGATTCCCTCTATCAATAATGCTGATGGTTCATATATGGCTTGGTGGAGTTGATCCAGTTTGACTCTTGTGTCATTGTTACTTGTGATGTGATTCTGGACAACTTCATGCAGAGTCACAAATGATAGCTTTAGGTTTTTGATGCTCTGCTCCATACCGGTGAAATCAAACCTTGCCATTTGCTCAACAAATTTCTTGAATTTATTCTTGATTTCCACCTGAGTTGGCACAAGGTCATCTAGTTTGTCTTTTACCAATCTCCTTATTCTTCTTTGATGACTATTCAGAGTCTGTTGTAGTGCTTTACTAATGAGGTGAAAAGCCTTAAGTTGTGCCTTGTAGACCTCTGTAATAGCATCATAAACTTCTCGTGGACTGAGAGTTTTGGCATTGCTTCCTAGGATAGTTATGTACTCTTATCTAAACCTAGCCAAAACCTCATCCATCTCCAAACTGAAGACTCTATCTAGCTAAGCATCAACATTTCCATCTTGTTCAGCTTCATTGACAATCTTTTGTTGCTGTTCTTCAACATCTATTTTATAAGAGAGCAAAATAGCATGATAATCATGATCGGGCATATCAGTAGTGAGCAACTGTTGTGTAATATTAGAAAGGCCAAAGAGTTGGTCCACTAGAAGATCATTCGTGGCTATTGGCTGAGTTTGAGGATCCTGCAACCACTGTGAGATGAGGTGGGAGGCTTGTTGAGTAGGATTGGAAGTAGATGGTATATCTATTTGAGTTGAGGTAGAGGGTTGAGAAGTGGTTGGTAACCCTGTGATTGGAATTACAGTTGAACTCACAGTAGAAACTGTGGTTGTGATGGTGTGTTGTTTACCAATAGTGGGAATCTCCATTTGAATTGGAGGGTACTTGACCAGGTTACGGTCAAGTACCATGGCCTCAAACCCTTGTTCTTCTTGCAAAGAGTTGGAACCTGAAAGTGTTGTACTTATCTCCCCAATAGTTGGATCACTGACAATTAGACTCCTAGCTTTGGTAGGACGAAAACACGCGCTAATTTTACATGCAAGTATACGCGTTCGCAAGTAATATAGAATTCTTTCTAATTCATTCCCACAGAGACTGGTTTAGGTTAACTTCACTTTATGCACTTATGCAACAATGGTATGGTTATTATTCAATGCTAAGATGATAACAAGTTGAGACTGTTTATAACTATGAAATTATACTAACTAACTTTAACTAAGAGGATAAATGGGTTGGATTACTTATATGAGACAAATATGGGATTCTAACTTCATTACTACTTCATTCAAAGTCATTGTTCTTAACCTTAGCATGCAATAGTGATGATAACTAATCAGATAACACAAAACTAGTAAACACCAACTTTCATTGTACGAATACCCTACTACCAGACATCCACAAAAGAGATAGAAGCTGAATAGACACCAATTATATTGAGACCCTATATGTCTATAGAAATTGACAACATAACGGTTTAACGCGCAAGTTATCTATCGTGATTACATAGGGCAAGTAAGATGGTTAAAATTATCTACGAATCATGCATAACAAATACATGAACCTATGCTAGCATGGAAAGTTCTAAACCCCTATATTCACTTTCGCTTCAATAGAGATTAACACGCTATCTTATAAGTTCGTGACGTTCATAAGATGAATAAGCACAATCAATACTAGGATATCATACAATCACCACACACTAAGATATCGAAACAAATTAACTACTAAAATCCATAAGTAAATCCGCTAAAGCCCCACGATAATGATTAGTTCATAACCGAACTCATCATCACCGTGGGTTCCGATGAAAGCATGGTATAATAAACTAAGTCTTTACAAGCTGAATAAATAATCAAAGTACGTAATCAAGAGTAATAGGTTCAACAAACAAGAAAACAAGCATCCAAGATTATAACTCAATCAAAGAATCACAAGTGAAAACAAGCTTTTCTTAGCCTTCATTATATTTGTGCTCCTAGGTCTTCTCGCCATCTGTAATAACCCCAATTTTTGGAAAATTTTTGAAACCCTTATGTATAGTGTTTTTGCTGAATGAGAAAACTTTTCAGGCCACACTATGTAGGGGTTCTGTTATGGATATTCTGAGATTTTATTAGTACTCTATATGGTATATAGGTGTATGTAAATATCGTCAGAATCCAATTCCGAACACTTTGATTTTTCCCGGAAATCCACTAGATACGGAAAGAATTGAGTATAAGGTAACAAGATAAAAAGGATTTAAATTAAAGGATTATAAGAGAGGATCATAAAAGGATTATAATGTATTGAGAAAGGTTAAGGAAACCCAAGTAATAAGATCCCGAGTATGATCCCTCAAACGATAAACGAAAACGAAAGTTAAGCGAACCGTATAACAGATCAGCGGTCATTAGGCAAACAATTAGGAAGTTAATCAAGGAGGTTAGGGATGATGAGGTCATCCAACAAATAAGAAGGGGGCAAGTAAGGGATGATGACATCACAAAGTGACATAAGTATGACATAGGAGGGAAGGAGGTGTGGATGAATGATAACCACACAAAGTTCAAGGTTAGAAAGGTAATTAACCAAAAAAACAAAACAAAAACAACCAAGCTAGGCAAAACAAATCAAAAAACACAAAATCATTTCATTCTTCAACCTTGCTCTCGGCTTTTCTCCATTTCAAGAAGCAAAATTTTCAAAATTCAAGTTCCAAGCTTCCTAAATTGGTAAGTTAATTATCTAGTACTCCTTATGCATAGATATGGCTATCCTATGAGTTTAAGCCTCCAATTTATTCTCAATATTCTCCAAGAAATCAATGAAGAAGACAATGAATAGTGATTTCAAGGTTTTTAACTTGATTTTTCTTGTTTTTCCTTTAAGACATCTCAAGGCTTCTTAAGGCTTCCTAGCTACTCCAACCACTTCAAGGAAGGTATAACATCTCCAAACCCTAGCTTTACTTTGTATATTAGGATGATTTTGATAGTTATGGTAAAGAGTAGCTTGATGCTTGTTGGTTTAGAGTTTGGGTTGGAATGGTAGTGAATTGAATGTTGGAATCTTATGGTTTGGTTAAAGGACTTAAGTATAGTTTAAATTCAAGTTTAAGAATAAGTATAAATTGTTAATGTTGAGTTGATTAGGGCTGTTATGATGTAGTAAGGATGGATTTTGGTTGTATGGATGGATTGGGATTGATTGGTGGTTGAATTCGAATGGTATAAAATTGGGAAATCGCGTAAACATAGCCGTCGTAATGTCCGATTTACTTTAGACTGCTTTTGTTCATAACATTAGGACCCGAGAACTCCCTGCTAGGTTTTGACCATTGCCATGTTTAGATATTTCATGTTGCGAGCTTCGTTTTGATATGTGGTTCGTTTGAATCCGATGTACGGTTTAGGAGAAACGACCATTTTAAGTAACGGCGTTTCGCGACCGAACCATTACCCCTCGCCTTACTTTGAAACCTTGGTTAAGGACTTTAAATGACTAATTGAGGTATGAAACAATTATGTTAAGTGGATTAGGCAGTTGGTAAGGTACTCGCAAAAGAATCGCCTTAAAACTCTTAATGGTTAATTTATTAAAAATGATGGAGCCGAGGGTACTCGAGCGACTTAAGTGAATCGTTAAGCGCGAAAGCGAACGTTAGACTCTAAATGGTTAAAGTCTAGTTTCTTAAGCGACCGGGGTTTAATTCCGACTTATGTTGTTGTTCATAGGTTATCAGACCCACTCTAAGCTTAAGTCTATCCGGGAGCACTCAGGCAAGTTTTCTACCCGTATAACTGTTGTTGTGATGTATATGTGTATATGCATGATCTTGCGATAAATGCATATTTGTTATTAGCAAATTCTTGCGATATATTGTACCATGTGATATGGTATATATGCATGCCTGTTTCATATTCTTGAATTATATATCTGTTGATTAAAATGCTTATAGTTGCATAATACCTATGCTAGAGATAAGCGGTATTTGAGTTACCCTTAGTATGGGGGATAAAAAGGTGAACATATTTCTAAACCGGGAGTCGATGTTCCCGAGTATAATATATATATTTTATATATATATGGTTATAGTTTTAAAAACTATTAATCGAATAAGGTTTATTCGATAACTTTATATTATTTTATTGAATATTATTTTGAATATTCATTCGAGGACTTATGACTCAGTTATATTATTGAATGAATATTATTTGAATATTCAATTGAGGATGTATGACTCACTTTATTTTATTTAATGAATATTACTTGAATATTTATTCGAGGACTTATGACTCCTTTATATTATTTAATGAATATTATTTTGAATATTTATTCGAGGGCTTATGACTCCGTTTATTTTATTGATGAATATTATTTTGAATATTCATTCGAGGGCTTATGACTCCATTTATTTTATTAATGAATATTATTTTGAATATTCATTCGAGGGCTTATGACTCCGTTTATTTTATTAATGAATATTATTTTGAATATTCATTCGAGGACTTATGACTCCGATTAATTACTAATTATTATTCTTTATTTTATTAAGGAATAATGTGTCGATGATCAAACTCACTTTTGATTATTCAAATAAAGATAGTACTTTCGTATAAGTATATCTTTGGTTATTTAATATTCATTGCAAGTATAAGTTTTAAAACTTCTACTTCAATTATTTTTATAAAGATTATTCTTTATGAGAATATTATTAAAATATTCAGATATTTCCTAATATATTGGGACTGATTTATTTTATTAAATCAGCATCACTCCAAACATTCTTAAAAATGTTTTGCGAGTCTTCAAAATGATTTTAAAAGTTAAAGCGGATCCCAAAACTCATTTTTATATTTAAGATCCTCCTTTCGAAGGGGATTTAAATACTCGCTCAAAACCTGAGGGATCCGGCTCTGTGGTGTATTGTATATTCGCAACAAGGTTGCTATTTTGATAAAAGAATTTTTGATTACTTACCCAACACTCGGGAAGTAAAATTCTTGGAACAAGTTAATCCATTAACAGGCATCGCCTGAGAAATATCGGTGAGTTCTCCTTTCCAACTAGATACGACTTCTTGGTGGAGCCGTATCAACAAGTTTCTACTTGGGGAAAGGGGGAACGAGCTTTACGTTTCAGAGTCATGGATTTCATCTGAACTAGGAGTGGCGTAAGTGGTCGAGTGGCGCCGGCCCAGCCTTATTATATTGGCCCAAATGGCCTGGAAGTTCCGCTAAGACGGTCCATTCCTTAGGAGTCCAGTGTTCAGTTGACAAGTAAATCCGACAGGTTCTCCTCTACATGTAGAAAATGGTGGGGTTGCACTACTACGACTGATCATCGTAAGTGGTCTTTCTGGCGCGGCAAACTCCCATAATGAGTTCATCATCCAATTGGATATTTCTGCAACACTACCCAGAGCACTTCGATAGAAAGGCTACGGTTGGGCGATTGATGAGTGTTGGCAGGGTCAAGTTTTCAAAATGATATTTGCATCAAATGAAGTATCTCGTAACTTCATTTTATTTTGATGATATTTTAAAGATTGATTCTATACAAGTTTTGTCTTGTAGCTTAATCTATGGGATGAACTATTTATACATTGAATGGTGGTAGTTCAAGTAGTATTCGGAAAAGATATAAGTATATTGGAGTATCTTGTAACTTCATCTTTTAAACTTATATCTAGTTAATGATTGTCTTATGAATGACAAAGATTTTCAGAAAAATGTTGAGACAAGGTTAGATATATGAGATCACCTTGCAACGATATTTTTATACAGTTATAAACTGGAACTCTGTGTATATTATACATGTCAGAAGATTTCAAAGATTGTGAAAAGTATATATGTATATATATACTGAATATTTTGCGACTTGGTCGCATTAAGATATCAGCTTGGTTCATTTCTTCTTGACCAAGACTTTCATGAGTTCTATGAGAATGCTCACATATTGTTAATTATTATACATATTATTTTGGTGGGCTTGTTGCTCACCCTTGCTTTCTTCTTTCATCACACAACATCAGTTAGACAAGATGAACAGGACCAAGCTCCCAATTCGCGAGCGGATAGGAAACGTTCCGCAGTTTCAAGTAGGCGTTGATGTCGCTGTAGCCGAGGTAGTAACTATCAATAGGCTAGGTTTTCAATTGTTGATGTACCAGACTTATGTATCTTTATCAATTGTAATAATGGCAAAGAAATGTAAATTTATTCAGAAACCCTTTTAAGGTGTAATGGCATATAATTTTGGAATAAAATGACTCGTGTTATTTTTGGATATTCATCTCTGAGACTATAACTTGTGGTGTGTGTGTTTATTGTGGGGTCACAGTACAGAGTAGTTGATTGTTTATTAAGATTGGGTGTTATTAAGGGAAATGGAACTCGTGATAACCCGGATCCCCGACCCCGGATTTGGGGGTGTTATTAAGATTGGTAGGATTGGCCGGTCACTACCAGAGGTTCGTTCAAGTTTGTAAAGATAGTAGCCCCTTTAACGCGGCTTACTCATAAGACTGAGAAGTTTGAATGGATAGAGAAATGCGAGAACAGCTTTTAAGAACTGAAGCAAAGATTGGTGACGACCCCTATGATGGCATTGCCGGATGGAAAAGAAGATTTTGTGATCTGTAGTGACGCTTCACATAAGGAATTAGGGTGCTTCTTATACAACACAACAAGGTAATCGCGTACGCGTCAAGACAATTAAGGGAATATAAAATTCGATATCCCCACCCATGAGCTTGGTCTCGTGGCAGTAGTTTTGCCCTAAAGATTGGAGACACTACTTTTATGGAGAGAAGTGCGAGATTTATACAAGCCATAAGTGCTCTAGTGCATTTTCACGCAGAAAGAGCTCAACATGTGCCAGAGAAGGTGGTTAGAGCTAATCAAGGATTACGATTATGAGATTCTTTATCATCCAGGGAAAGCCAAAATGGTGGCTAATGCCCTTAGTATAAAGGAGAGACTCAAAATGATAATGTCTTTGAGAGAGTTTATAAGAGGTTTTGAGAAAATGGAAATAGAAGTGAAGGTAACCGGAGCCGGTACCGAAAAGCTGTTTGAGATTGCAATACAGCCCGAATTATTGGAAAAGAACAGATTGTGCCAGAAAAAGTGATGAATGAAGGCAGAGAGCCAACAAATAGATAAAAGATTAATACCGAGAAAGATGATAAGGGAATAATGAGGCATTCCTACAAAATTTGGGTTCCAAATGTTCAAGAGCTTAAATGTAATAACCCCAATTTTTGGAGATTTTTGAAACCCGGATGAATAGTAACTTTTGCTGACAATGCTGATTAAGAAAAATTATCAGACCACGATATATAGGAGTACTGTTATGGAAATTCTAAGATCATATTAGTATTCCATAAAGAAAATAAGTGTATGTAAAAGCTGTCGGATTTTGAAAACGAGCACTTTTATTTTTCCCCGAGATTTCCACCAGACATTAAGGGATTTAAGGAATTAATATTAAGATGAAGGATTTTAAATTCAAGGATTATAAAGGAGAATTAATTTAGGTATTAAAAATACCAAGAAGATTTTATCAATAAAACCATTAAGGTATTTAACCAAACGATCAAGGAGATTGAGTGATAACCGGACAAAGAAATGAATAACGACTCTTGTAAATACCTTTGCAAGTGGCAAGGCAAGTGGATGGTTGATCAAACAAGAAACCAAGTGATAGTTAGGAAGGAATGGCTAGTTAATTATATAGTTAACTAGGGATGATCTCATCTCACCACAAATCACCAACACATGGCAAATGGTGAGATCATCTTCCACTAACTCCTTTGTTTATTATTAACCTAGCAAAATATCAAGACAACCCATCATTATCCACCACATTATTCCACCAACACAAGAAAGCAAAAGCATTTCCTCCCCCATTTCCATTGCTCTCGGCCAAAACAGAACCAGCACACTAAAACTGCTGTATCTCCTTCATTTCTCACTCAAATATTGTGTTCTATAGCTCATTGGAAAGGTATTGAGATGGCCAACAAATTTTGTTCACAATCTCATCTAAATAATCATGGTAAGACCCTCATTTTTACAGTTCTTTAAATCGGACTTTTAGAAACTTCAAAGCCTAACTTTGTGTTGATTTCTTTGGAAAGATCAAGCTTGTAGGAGGCTCCCTAAGGCTTCCTAGCAACTTAACACCTCCCAAGGAAGGTATAAACTTCAAACCCTAGCCTTTACTTTATTTGTTAGTAAGTTTAATGGTTGGTTTTGTGAAATGAGAAGCATGGATTGTGATTATTAGTAGTTTGGTTTGATTTGGAAGTGTTTCGGTAATTGAAGCTTGATTATAGTTCATAGGTCTTGATTGTGGTTGTTTGAGTTGAAAACCTTGGAGATTATGGACTGATGTGGTATGGTTTAGGTGAAGTTTTGTTGTATTGATGGTTATGAGTTGGTTGGTGGTTAATTGGAGTAGTTTAAACATTGGTAATCGCGTAAACATAGCCGTCGTAATGTCCGATTTACTTTAGACTGCTTTTGTTCATAACATTTGGACCCGAGAACTCCCTGCTAGATTATGACCATTGCCATGTTTAGATAGTTCATGTTACGAGCTTCGTTTTGATATGTAGTTCGTTTGATTCCGATGTACGGTTTAGGAGAAACGACCGTTTTAAGTAACGGCATTTCGCGAACGAAACTTTTCCCCTCGCCTTACTTTGAAACATAGGTTAAAGACCAAAAAGGGTTAATTAGTGTATGAAACAATTATGGTAAGAGTGTTAGGCAGTTGGTAAGACACTCACAAAGGAATCGCCTTAAAACTTGTAATGGTTAAATTATAAAAAATGGTGGAGCCGAGGGTACTTGAGTGACTTAAGAGAATCAGTAAGCGCAAAACGAGCGTTAGAGTCTAAGGTAGTTAGAGTATAGATTTACAAGTGACTTTGGTTTAATTCCAACTTACTTGTTGTTTATAGGTTACCAGACTCGTCCCAAGCCTTTTATCACCCCCAGTCGCTCAGGCAAGTTTTCTACCCGTTATACTGTTGTTGTGATGTATATATGTATATGCATTATCTTGTGATAGATGCATGTTGGTTAATTAGCAAATTTTGCGATATATTGAAGCATGCTGATATGGTATATATATGCATGCCTGTTTCGTATTCTTGCCATATATATCTGTTGGTTCAGTTGATAATACCTATGCTAGAGAATAGCGGTAATTTGCATATACCCTTAGTATAGGGACCCAAAGGTGAAAACATTTTCTAAAACCGGGAGTCGAGGATCCCGAGTAGATTTTATATATATATATTTATATATATATATATATGGTTATAGTTTTCAAAACTATTAATCGAATAAGGTTTATTCGATAACTTTATTTTATTAATGAATATTATCTTGAATATTCATTCGAGGACTTATGACTCCTTTATATTATTTATTGAATATTACTTGGATATTCATTTGAGGATGTATGACTCCTTTATTTTATTTAATGAATATTATTTATAATATTCATTCGAGGTATTATGACTCAGCTTATTATTTAATGAATATTATTTCGAATATTCATTCGAGGGCTTATGACTCAGCTTATTTTATTTATTGAATATTATTTGAATATTCATTTGAGGATCTATGAATCTGATTATTTGCTGAGATATATTCTTTATTTTATTAAAGAATAAGGTGTCGATAATCAAACTCACTTTTGATTATTCAAATAAAGATAGTACTTTCGTATAGGTATATCTTTGGATATTTAATATTCATTTCAAGTATAAGTTTCAAAACTTCTACTTCAATTATTTTTATAAAGATTATTCTTTATGGAAATATTATTTAAATAATAATATTCAGATATTTTCTAATATATTGGGACTGATTTATTTTGTTAAATCAGCATCACTCCAAACATTCTTAAAAATGTTTTGCGAGTCTTCAAAATGATTTTTAAAAGTTAGAGCGGATCCCAAAACTCATTTTTATATTTAAGATCCTCCTTTCGAAGGGGATTTAAATACTCGCTCAAAACCTGAGGGATCCGGCTCTGTGGTGTGTTTTATATTCGCAACAAGGTTGCTGTTTTGTTAAATGAATCGATTACTTTCCCAACACTCGGGAAGTAAAATTCTTGGAACAAGTTAATCCATTAACAGGCATCGCCTGGGAAATATCAGTGAGTTCTCCTTTCCAACTAGATACGACTTCTTGATGGAGCCGTATCAACAAGTTTCTACTTGGGGAAAGGGGGAACGAGCTTTATGTTTCAGAGTCATGGATTTCATCTGAACTAGGAGTGGCGTAAGTGGTCGAGTGGCGCCGGCCCAGCCTTATTATATTGGCCCAAATGGCCTGGAAGTTCCGCTAAGGCGGTCCATTCCTTAGGAGTTCAGTGTTCGGTTGACAAGTAAATCCGACAGGTTCTCCTCTACATGTAGAAAATGGTGGGGTTGCACTACTACGACTGATCATCGTAAGTGGACTTCCTGGCGCGGCAAACTCCCGTAATGAGTTCATCATCCAATTGGATATTTCTGCAACACTACCTAGAGCACTTCGATAGAAAGGCTACGGTTGGGCGATTGTTGAGTGTTGGCAGGGTCAAGTTTTCAAAATGATGTTTGCATCAAATGAAGTATCTCGTAACTTCATTTTATTTTGATGATATTTTAAAGATTTAATCTATTCAAATCTGGTCTTGTAGTCTCATCTACGTGATGAACTTTTGAAACTAATTATAACTTGAACGGTGGTAGTTCAAGTAGTATTTGGAAAAGATATAAGTATATTGGAGTATCTTGTAACTTCATCTTTTAAACTTATATCTAGTAAATGATTATCTTATGCATGACAAAGATTTTCAGAAAAACGTTGAGACAAGGTTAGATATATGAGATCACCTTGCAATGATATTTTTATACAGTTATACACTGGAACTCTGTGTATATTATGCATGGAAGAGGACTTCCAAGTTTTTGAAAAGTATATATGTATATATACTGAATATTTTGCGACTTCATCGCATTAAGATATCAAACTTGGTTCATTTCTTTTGACCAAGACTTTCATGAGTACTATGAGAAGGCTCATATATTGTAAATTATTATACATATTATTTTGGTGGGCTTGCTGCTCACCCTTGCTTTCTTCTTTCATCACACAACATCAATAGACAAGATGAACAGGACCAAGCTCCCAATTCGCGAGTGGATAGGAAACGTTCTGCAGCTTCTTATAGGCATTGAAGTCGCTGTAGCTAAGGTGGGAACTACCAATAGACTAGGCTTCAACTTTTGATGTACCAGATTTATGTATACTTATGAATTGTAATAATGGCAAAGAAAATGTAAATTTATTCAGAAAACCTTTTAAGGTGTATTGGCAGATAATTGTGGAATAAAATGACTTGTGATTATTTTTGGATGTTCATCTTTGAGACTATAACGTGTGGTGTGTGTGTTTATTGTGGGGTCACAGTACAGAGTAGTTGATTAATTATTAAGATTGGGTGTTATTAAGGGAAATGGAACTCGTGACAACCCGGATCCCCGACCCCGGATTTGGGGGTGTTACAGAAGTGGTATCAGAGCTAAGCGTTATAAACCTCAGAGATGATGTGACGTTAAGATAATAACTAAGATAATAAGAACTCTTGCCAAGTTCATAGTCGGGCTACCTAACGTAGTACTGACAGTTAAAACCCTTATGAGAACCTTTATAAATATCGTGATAAAAGAGTAGTTCATTATCGTATATGGTAGCGGGACTCCGAACCCTGAGATTGAGGAGCAACAACGCGATGATGTTTTATTACTAATTGGAGATCGGATTGTGGATCCGATAGAGCGTCCTAACGCAGGACCAGATGATGTTCATATTGAGGATGTAGCGGTTGAGGATGTTATCCTAGAAGGGATTGTTGCTGAGGAGGATCCCGTGGAGGATCCTGACAAGAATGAATAAAGGACCACTGAGGAATTGATGACCATGGTTAGGGAAACTACCAGAGGTAGGATTGGCCGGTCACTACCGGAGGTTCGTTCAAGTTTGTAAAGATAGTAGCCCCTTTAACGCGACTTACTCGTAAGACTGAGAAGTTCGAATGGACAGAGAAATGCGAGAACAACTTTTAAGAACCGATGCAAAGGTTGGTGACGTTCCCTATGTTGGCGTTGCCAGATGGAAAATGAGATTTTGTGATGTGTAGTGACGCTTCGCATAAGGAATTAGGGTGCTTCATATACAGCACAACAAGGTAATCGCGTACGCATCAAGACAATTAAGGGAATATAAAATTCAATATCCCCACCCATGAGCTTGGGCTTGTGGCAATAGTTTTTCCCTAAAGATTGGAGGCACTACTTGTATGGAGAGAAGTGCAAGATTTACACAAACCATAGGAGCTCTAGTACATTTTTACGTAGAAAAAACTCAACATACGCCAGAGGAGGCGGTTAGAGCTAATCAAGAATTATGATTGGGAGATTCTTTATCATTCGGGGAAAGCCAATGTGGTGGCTGATGCCCTTAGTAAAAAGGAGAGACCCAAGATGATAATGTCTTTGGGATAGTTTATAAGAGATTTTGAGAAAATGGAAATAGAAGTGAAGGTAACCGGAGCCGGTACCGAAAAGCTGTTTGAGATTGCAATACAGACCGAATTTTTGGAAAAGAACATATTGTGCCAGAAAAAGTGATGAATGAAGGCAGAGAGTCAATGACTGGAGAAGAGATCCACACCGAGAAAGATGATAAGGGGATAGTGAGGTGTTCCTACAGAAATTGGGTTCCAAAAGTTCAAGAGCTTAAGGATGAGAACTTAGATGAGAGCCATAGTTTGAGGAATAAGATTTAGGGCAAACCCTGAATGTGATAGTCAGGGAGGTTGCCATCAAGAAAGAAAGAACCCATAACATAATAGAGTGGAAAACAAGGTTTTTAATGTATAAGATAACCCCGATTATGGGAGAAGGTTGAAACATTTCATACTAAGGAAACAGAAAGTCGAGTAAGGAAAGGAGAACCGAGTTGGTACTCCTATACGACAATTTATGGATCAGTCTAGACAGAACTTAGACTATTATCCCCAACCACCACCCTGAGGAAACAATGCGGTGAGAAATTCTTTCAGGACCTTTAAGTCGCTAAGCTCTCAGAGTTCCAAGGAACAAGCTGACCCAGTCGAGGCAAGAGCCTGGCTAAAGGAAATACAGGAATCATTTGAGATTCTAAATGATTGACGAATCACAAAAGACTATTTTTGTCACTTACCCTCCTAAGAGAGAGGCCACCCGCTGGTGAAAGGCCAAGGAAGGCACGGAGCAAGAGATTATAATAAACTGATTTAAGTTCAGACAATTATTTTCGGGAAAGTACTTCCCAAGGTTATGGAGGTAGTGTAAAAGCTTTGGAGCTAGAACAAAAGCGGATGAGTATGATGAATTATGAATCTAAGTTGTAAAAGTTATCAAGATTCATTCTGAGGACACGAATCCAGAATGACGGGATATTTGAAATCAATGCTTATGTTGTGTTGGTTCATGAAATAATGATAAGAGAAAGGAAAATAAAAAGAAACTGAAGTGGAAAGGAATATAAAGGCAATAGAGTTTGAGGAATGATAAGGAAGTTGGGTATGAGGAAACCCTAAAGACTCGGAGCAATAGAAATAGAAAAGTATGTAAACGTCAGGATGAGGGTGATTCACCATGAGTTAAATTGATGGTTGAAGGCATAAGAGATAAATATATTTTATCCCCTGTAAGTTGGGAGGATTTGAGGAAACCTTGAGATAGTTCGAAGGATAAATATTGAGACGCGGATAGACTGAAGAGACAAGGAAGTAAGAAATTAGGAAAATTGGATGAAGGAAGTGACCTTCAAGAATGTGAAGTGTAAGACCGGTGGCTAGATACCCAGGAAGGGAGACGCCAGGTATGAAAGATATCCCAACATTGAGATGACTGTTGAGATAAACAACAAAAGTAAATAAGGATTTATTAAGAAGAAGTTCACGTTGAACACGACCAATATCTTCCAGATCATCCATGTGATCATTACCAAATCAGGAAAGAAAAGCGGATAACCATTTTTATCTTTTGGAGGCCATGTGGATTGACCTTAACTTGAATAAGGATGCTATTTTGAAATTCGGTATAGACTATCGAGGTGGAAATGATTGAATAAGATACCCTTATCAGGGATATATGACTTTATTTATCCATGGAAGGATGCTTGTACCTTTTTAAAGGTGGAATTAAGGATAGAATATCGGTAACTTAAAACGAATCCTAGGGGAATGCATAAAGGTTGGCATTTCACCCTTAATAGGGATAGTATGAGTTTTGACAGTATGAATTGGAAAGGATTAAGGTAATAATAACCTTTAAGGATCAGTGGAGAAATTTTTCAGAAGTATATAGACAATGGTTCTAGTATTAGTAAATGGTATTTTGATATGCCCTGTATATAGTGAATACAGGAGGAACGATTGAAGGATAAACTTAGAGGTTTTACAAGGAGAAAGGAAATATTCGAAATTCTCTAGAATAAAAATGTTGATAAAGGAAATATGACATAATTATAATGATGCCAAGTGGGGCACGTGTTAAACCACGAGAAAGTATGGATCGAACCAGTAAAGGTCAAAATTGTTCAGGGCAATTAGGACCTAAGATAAAAGATGTTCTAAGTATGATTGAGAGTCAGTCGAAACAATGATTAACCTCTAAAGATTGAGGCAATAACTTATGGAAAATGGTGATATTTTTTTTATTTACTCATCAGATATTAAAGAAAAGCATTTTCACATAAGCTGTGATTGAAATAAGGTAGAAAATTTATTTGGAGGTGGTTAAAATGACATTGACTGTAAGGAAATTTTACTATCAGGAAAGGCCAAAGAGGTGGCCGACACTTTAAAGGTAAGAGGATAATTATAGGCGCTTGTGCCAAAGGAATACAGTGATGATGGTTAAAGCTATGAAGGTTGTATTATGGTTTGGAAGATTGACATTCCTTCTGATGACTGTGCAATACCCAACCGTAATAGTAGTTGGTAAAGGTTTAATTCGTGTAATCGCCATGAGCGGGCTATCTATCTCAGGAGATACTATCTTGAGAATGAGCCTGGACCATGTTTCAAAAAAAAAAGGGACTAAACAAACCTTTGAGTTAAGTCTTCTATTGAAGGCATATGATTAAGAATGGTATTAACCTGCTATCATTGCTTTCATTGAAACTCTTCTGCAATTTTATCTGCTTCACGTCATGAATGTTCGTCAGGATCAGGAGTGTTCTTCATGAATCAAGAACGGTGATCATGTTACCTCCTTAGAAGAATTCGATATGATATGAATGGACTCCGTATGGTTAGCTATTAAAACTTCATGGAAAACGAATGACTACAGTAGGTCAACGATGGGCCATAGTAATGCAGGAATGATTCTGAGAGTAATGAGCTGATTACTTACAACCGTGAGAGTTGTATTGGAATGGATGTTGAGAGTAATTACCACTAATCGGGTCGTGGTGGTGTATAAGTTATCATTGATAGACTAATTAAGTCGATTATCTACCTATGATATATTTATTCCTTCTAATCGATAAAGAGTAGTATTACCCATACGAAGAAGGTTGCGGTATAGAAATGGATTCTAGTAACAATGAGGTCTAGAATGAGATCCCAGATTCGATTTTCGATATCGAGGGAGTTTTAAAGGTGATTGTGTATAAGCTCGAGGAAGAGCATGGGTCCATAGAATGATGGACGGAATGGCAAAAATATTTAGGCATGTGAAATGCGATGCTATAATACTTGATGTTGATATAAATACATATATGTTTTGTTCTCCTATGACAAACCTCTATAGTTCAGAGGTAGGTTCCAAGCCAGATATTTTATGGCAGTATATTTTTTCATATATACAATTCTCTTCAATTCGTTCTTTTCTCTTCTTTTCATTTCATGTAAGCTGAGAAGAACAACCCTTCCAGAAAGGGGAGGTATTGCCGAATGACTATCTATCTGTGTGATAGAAGCCTAGTAGGATACCATCTATTGTTTAATTGCTTGTCAAGTACTAAAGGCTGGCCACCTTCTGTACTAACTATGCGATATAACAAGTGTTCATGATCATAGTGATCTCTCAATAAATTCTTTGACTTCTATATGAAGGATTAAGCTTTCGAAAATAGAAACAGCTGAAAAAGGAGTAATAAAGTTGTGGTAGTATTCGGAATGGAAACACATTCGTGATACTAATGTTGGCATGGTTATTAAAAGGTTATAGAACGCTAACGAGCAAAAGTATAACCAGTATAATATTAGGAACGGAAGGTAGTAGCGATTACGAACTGGAAAAGAATGAGTATTGAGAAGCAAAAGCTCTAATGTTAAAAGCTATAATGAGAGTCTGTGCAATAGACTTGAAAGAATTTGGAATGATCACTTAACACGGATTGAGTTTTCTTACGATAATAGATCATATGTCAGTATTGAGATATCGCCTTATGAGATCCTTGAGGGAAGACAATGTCGATCTCCCTTATGATAGGATGAAGTTGTAGAGCGCAAGATGCTCGGACCCGCAGTAGTCCAAAGGATCAAGGATATAATAGATTTTAATCAGAGGACGGCTGGTAGTAGCCCAAGATGGGAACACGAAGTATGTTGATTTGACACGAAAGGACAAGGAATAGGAAGTGGGGGACCTAGTGTTGTTATAGGTATTCCCTTGGAAAGGAAGGATGAGGTTCGGAAAGAAAGGGAAGCTAAGTCCACGAATTGTTGGACCCTTGGATATATTAAGACATATTGGGAAGATAGCATATGAGCTAGCCCTACCCCCGAATATGTAGCAAGTTCATAACGTGTTCCACGTATCAATGTTAAGAAAATGTAATTCGGATGCCAGATAAATAGGGGCATATGAGCGCATAGACATGCAACCAGACGTAACCTATATGGAGCAACCATGATGGGTTATTGATCGAAAAGGGACAAGTGCTTAGGAGAAGGGTTATCAAACTAGTCAGAGTTTGGTGGTAGAACCATAATGTGGAAAATTGACTAGAGAGTTAGAAGGCACAATGCTAGAAAAGCATCCCTAACTGTTTTCTATCTGATTCCGGGACGGAATCCATTTAAGGAGGGGAGACTGTAATAACCCCAATTTTTGGAGATTTTTGAAACCCGGATGAATAGTAACTTTTGCTGACAATGCTGATTAAGAAAAATTATCAGACCACGATATATAGGAGTACTGTTATGGAAATTCTAAGATCGTATTAGTATTCCATAAAGAAAATAAGTGTATGTAAAAGCTGTCGGATTTTGAAAACGAGCACTTTTATTTTTCCCCGAGATTTCCACCAGACATTAAGGGATTTAAGGAATTAATATTAAGATGAAGGATTTTAAATTCAAGGATTATAAAGGAGAATTAATTTAGGTATTAAAAATACCAAGAAGATTTTATCAATAAAACCATTAAGGTATTTAACCAAACGATCAAGGAGATTGAGTGATAACCGGACAAAGAAATGAATAACGACTCTTGAAAATACCTTTGCAAGTGGCAAGGCAAGTGGATGGTTGATCAAACAAGAAACCAAGTGATAGTTAGGAAGGAATGGCTAGTTAATTATATAGTTAACTAAGGATGATCTCATCTCACCACAAATCACCAACACATGGCAAATGGTGAGATCATCTTCCACTAACTCCTTTGTTTATTATTAACCTAGCAAAATATCAAGACAACCCATCATTATCCACCACATTATTCCACCAACACAAGAAAGCAAAAGCATTTCCTCCCCCATTTCCATTGCTCTCGGCCAAAACAGAACCAGCACACTAAAACTGCTGTATCTCCTTCATTTCTCACTCAAATATTGTGTTCTATAGCTCATTGGAAAGGTATTGAGATGGCATACAAATCTTGTTCACAATCTCATCCAAATAATCATGGTAAGACCCTCATTTTTACAGTTCTTTAAATCGGACTTTTAGAAACTTCAAAGCCTAACTTTGTGTTCTTGATTTCTTTGGAAAGATCAAGCTTGTAGGAGGCTCCCTAAGGCTTCCTAGCAACTTAACACCTCCCAAGGAAGGTATAAAATTCAAACCCTAGCCTTTACTTTATTTGTTAGTAAGTTTAAAACTTTGTTTTGTGAAATGAGAAGCATGGATTGTGATTATTAGTAGTTTGGTTTGATTTGGAAGTGTTTTGGTAATTGAAGCTTGATTATAGTTCATAGGTCTTGATTGTGGTTGTTTGAGTTGAAAACCTTGGAGATTATGGACTGATGTGGTATGGTTTAGGTGAAGTTTTGTTGTATTGATGGTTATGAGTTGGTTGGTGGTTAATTGGAGTAGTTTAAATATTAGTAATCGCGTAAACATAGCCGTCGTAATGTCCGATTTACTTTAGACTGCTTTTGTTCATAACATTTGGACCCGAGAACTCCCTGCTAGATTATGACCATTGCCATGTTTAGATAGTTCATGTTACGAGCTTCATTTTGATATGTAGTTCATTTGATTCCGATGTACGGTTTAGGAGAAACGACCGTTTTAAGTAACGGCATTTCGCGAACGAAACTTTTCCCCTCGCCTTACTTTGAAACATAGGTTAAAGACCAAAAAGGGTTAATTAGTGTATGAAACAATTATGGTAAGAGTGTTAGGCAGTTGGTAAGACACTCACAAAGGAATCGCCTTAAAACTTGTAATGGTTAAATTATAAAAAATGGTGGAGCCGAGGGTACTCGAGTGACTTAAGAGAATCAGTAAGCGCAAAGCGAGCGTTAGAGTCTAAGGTAGTTAGAGTATAGATTTACAAGTGACTTTGGTTTAATTCCAACTTACTTGTTGTTTATAGGTTACCAGACTCGTCCCGAGCCTTTTATCACCCCCAGTCGCTCAGGCAAGTTTTCTACCCGTTATACTGTTGTTGTGATGTATATATGTATATGCATTATCTTGTGATAGATGCATGTTGGTTAATTAGCAAATTTTGCGATATATTGAAGCATGCTGATATGGTATATATATGCATGCCTGTTTCGTATTCTTGCTATATATATCTGTTGGTTCAGTTGATAATACCTATGCTAGAGAATAGCGGTAATTTGCATATACCCTTACTATAGGGACCCAAAGGTGAAAATATTTTCTAAAACCGGGAGTCGAGGATCCCGAGTAGATTTTATATATATATATATTTATATTTATATATATATATATATATGGTTATAGTTTTCAAAACTATTAATCGAATAAGGTTTATTCGATAACTTTATTTTATTAATGAATATTATTTTGAATATTCATTCGAGGACTTATGACTCCTTTATATTATTTATTGGATATTACTTGGATATTCATTTGAGGATGTATGACTCCTTTATTTTATTTAATGAATATTATTTATAATATTCATTCGAGGTATTATGACTCAGCTTATTATTTAATGAATATTATTTCGAATATTCATTCGAGGGCTTATGACTCAGCTTATTTTATTTATTGAATATTATTTGAATATTCATTTGAGGATCTATGACTCCGATTATTTGCTGAGATATATTCTTTATTTTATTAAAGAATAAGGTGTCGATAATCAAACTCACTTTTGATTATTCAAATAAAGATAGTACTTTCGTATAGGTATATCTTTGGATATTTAATATTCATTTCAAGTATAAGTTTCAAAACTTCTACTTCAATTATTTTTATAAAGATTATTATTTATGGAAATATTATTTAAATAATAATATTCAGATATTTTCTAATATATTGGGACTGAATTATTTTGTTAAATCAGCATCACTCCAAACATTCTTAAAAATATTTTGCGAGTCTTCAAAATGATTTTTAAAAGTTAGAGCGGATCCCAAAACTCATTTTTATATTTAAGATCCTCCTTTCGAAGGGGATTTAAATACTCGCTCAAAACCTGAGGGATCCGGCTCTGTGGTGTGTTTTATATTCGCAACAAGATTGCTGTTTTGTTAAATGAATCGATTACTTTCCCAACACTCGGGAAGTAAAATTTTTGGAACAAGTTAATCCATTAACAGGCATCGCCTGGGAAATATCGGTGAGTTCTCCTTTCCAACTAGATACGACTTCTTGGTGGAGCCGTATCAACAAGTTTCTACTTGGGGAAAGGGGGAACGAGCTTTACGTTTCAGAGTCATGGATTTCATCTGAACTAGGAGTGGCGTAAGTGGTCGAGTGGCGCCGGCCCAGCCTTATTATATTGGCCCAAATGGCCTGGAAGTTTCGCTAAGGCGGTCCATTCCTTAGGAGTTCAGTGTTCGGTTGACAGGTAAATCCGACAGGTTCTCCTCTACATGTAGAAAATGGTGGGGTTGCACTACTACGACTGATCATCGTAAGTGGTCTTCCTGGCGCGGCAAACTCCCGTAATGAGTTCATCATCCAATTGGATATTTCTGCAACACTACCCAGAGCACTTCGATAGAAAGGCTACGGTTGGGCGATTGTTGAGTGTTGGCAGGGTCAAGTTTTCAAAATGATGTTTGCATCAAATGAAGTATCTCGTAACTTCATTTTATTTTGATGATATTTTAAAGATTTAATCTATTCAAATCTGGTCTTGTAGTCTCATCTACGTGATGAACTTTTGAAACTAATTATAACATGAACGGTGGTAGTTCAAGTAGTATTTGGAAAAGATATAAGTATATTGGAGTATCTTGTAACTTCATCTTTTAAACTTATATCTAGTAAATGATTATCTTATGCATGACAAAGATTTTCAGAAAAACGTTGAGACAAGGTTAGATATATGAGATCACCTTACAACGATATTTTTATACAGTTATACACTGGAACTCTGTGTATATTATGCATGGAAGAGGACTTCCAAGATTTTGAAAAGTATATATGTATATATACTGAATATTTTGTGACTTCATCGCATTAAGATATCAAACTTGGTTCATTTCTTTTGACCAAGACTTTCATGAGTACTATGAGAAGGCTCATATATTGTAAATTATTATACATATTATTTTGGTGGGCTTGCTGCTCACCCTTGCTTTCTTCTTTCATCACACAACATCAGATAGACAAGATGAACAGGACCAAGCTCCCAATTCGCGAGCGGATATGAAACGTTCTGCAGCTTCCTATAGGCATTGAAGTCGCTGTAGCTAAGGTGGGAACTACCAATAGACTAGGCTTCAACTTTTGATGTACCAGATTTATGTATACTTATGAATTGTAATAATGGCAAAGAAAATGTAAATTTATTCAGAAAACCTTTTAAGGTGTATTGGCAGATAATTGTGGAATAAAATGACTTGTGATTATTTTTGGATGTTCATCTTTGAGACTATAACGTGTGGTGTGTGTGTTTATTGTGGGGTCACAGTACAGAGTAGTTGATTAATTATTAAGATTGGGTGTTATTAAGGGAAATGGAAATCGTGACAACCCGGATCCCCGACCCCGGATTTGGGGGTGTTACATTAAAGATGAGATCTTAGATGAAAGCTAGTTTGAGGAATAAGATTTAGAGCAAACCCTGAACGTGATAGTCAGGGAGGTCGCCATCAAGATAGAAGGAACCCATAACATGATGAAGTGGAAAATGAGGATTTAAAATATGTAGGATGACCCCAATTATGGGGAGGAGGAGGGAATGTTCAGACTAAGGAAACAGAAGTCGAGTAAGGAAAGGAGACCCGAGACGGTACTCCTATACGAAAATTTATGGACCTTTCTAGACAGAACTTAGACTATTATCCCCAACCACCACCTTGAGGGAAACAATGCAGTGGGAAATTCTTTCAGGACCTCTAAGTCGCTAAGCTCTCAGAGTTCCAAGGAACAAGCTGGCCCAGCCGAGGCAAGAGCCTGTCTAAAGGAAATAGAGGAATCATTTGAGATTCTAAATGATTGACGAACTATAAAAGACTGTTTTTGTCACTTATCCTCCTAAGAGAGAGACCACCCGCTGGTGAAAGGGCAAGAAAGGCATGGAGCAAGAGATTATAATAAACTGATTTAAGTTCAGTCAATTGTTTTCAAGAAAGTACTTCCCAAGGTTATGGAGATAGTGTAAAAGCTTTAGAGCCAGAACAAAGGCAGACGAGTATGATGAATTATGAATCTAAGTTATAAAAGTTATCAAGATTCGTTCTGAGGACACGAATCCAGAATGACGGGATGTTTGAAATCAATGCTTATGTTGTATTGGTTCATGAAATAATGATAAGAGAAAGGAAAATAAAAAGAAACTGAAGTGGAAAGGAATATAAAGGCAATAGAGTTTGAGGAATGATAAAGGAGTTGGGTATGAGGAAACCCTAAAGACTCGTAGCAATAGAAATAGAAAAGTATGTAATCGTCAGGATGAGGGTGATTCACCATGAGTTAAAAGTGATGGTTGAAGGCATAAGAGATACATATATTTTATCCCCTATAAGTTAGGAGGATTCGAGGAAACCTTGAAATAATTCGAAGGATAAATAATGACACGCGGATAGACTGAGGAGACAAGGAAGTAAGAAATTAGGAAAATGGGATGAAGGAAGTGACCTTCAACAATGTGAAGTGTAAGGCCGGTGGCTTGATACCCAGAAAGGGAGACGCCGGGTATGAAAGATATCCCAACATTGAGATGACTGTTGAGATAAACAACAAAAGTAAATAAGGAATTATTAAGAAGAAGTTCACGTTGAACACGACCAATATCTTCCAGAACATCCTTGTTATCGTCACCAAATTAGGCAAGAAAAGCGGATAACCGTTGTTATCTTTTGGAGGCCATAATTGATTGACCTCATTTTGAATACAGATGTTATTGTGAAATTAGGCATATACTATCGATGTGGGAATGATTGAATAAGACACCCTTATCAGGGATATATTGTTGGATTTTAATCGCAGCGGAGGCATGACAAAACACTTTCGCACATATAAAATCCAAATAAAAGCATATAAATCGTGAATAAAAATTCGAGGGATCGAATCTAACCTTTTAAAATAATTCGGAGACAACGATCAGAGATCCTTAGAAGTTGCTCCTCAAGTGTGAAGCACTCCACCGGTATTCACCAAGAAAATGATGTTAAGGAGGAGGAAGGAGGTGGAGAGAATTGGGTTTTCCAAACTTTTTGGGTTTTCGGGTTTCGATGGGGTTAGCATAAAATAGGGTCTATAATAGTGTATTTATAGGCAAAATTTTCAGCTGAAATTTTCCCATAAATAATATTATTATTATCCCATTTATTATTCTCATTAATAATTAAAACACCTTTTAATTATTAATCCTTTTTCTAAACACTTTAGAAATAATTCTCTCTCTTGATTTAATTTCCAAAAATTAAATCCTTAATTAATAATATTAAGAACTTTTCTTAATTAATTTATAATCAATTAAATCTCATTTAATTAATTATTAAATTTGCCAATTAATTATTTATTTCACAAATAAATAATTATTAGCCATTATTAATTAATTCCTCCACCAATAAATCATTTTCTTTTTATGGTGTGACCCTGTAGGTTCAATATTAAGCCGGTAGTAGAAATAAATAATAATAAAACTATTTTATCATTATTTATATAAATTCTCTAATTTATTAAATATGATTAATTAATTAATCACATTTATTCTACATCGTGAGTGATACTTCTCAACATATCGCGACTATCCGGATAATATGAATTCACTGCTTAGAATACCAAGAACCTGTCAGTGAATAGTTACCGTACAATAAACTCCTTCTACCCTACAATGTCCCGATTAAATACAAGGCATGGATCTCGTGTCAAGCCTATCTAATTCAATCACTTGCTTACCATTTACTATGCGTAGTTCTATGCAAATTAGAAACTCCTTTCTAATTTCATTCACTCTGGCCAGAGATTCCTGAACTAGCATAAGTGGATCAGCCTTGAACATTCGCTTCCTTCACTGGAAGGGGTAGATCCTTTATTGATCATACACTATCTTCGTGTACAAATTCCTATACCCAGAAGAGCCCTAATAATTGTCCCTGGAGACTAAGAACTAAACCAAAGCATAGTTCAGTGTACACAAGATGACTATGAAGACCTCAAGTCTAAGGATACTTGTACAACTATCACTATGTGAACAACTGCTGACACGTGAGTGAACTCCATCAGTTGTTCAGCTGTGCGAGTCATGTTCAGTGAACTTATTCTATAATAAGCACCTACATACTAGCTATAGTGTCACCACACAAATGTCTATGAGAACAGACATCCTTCATAATAAAGCAAACATAGTATGTACCGATCTTTGCGGATTATTAATTACCAGTTAGTAATCCTATGACCAGGAACTATTTAAGTTTAGAGTTATCATCTTTTTAGGTCTCACTATTATGATCTCATCATAATCCATAAAAAGCTTTACTCTAAACTATGGTATATCTTATTTAAACACTTAAATAGATAAAGCCCGTAAATAAAAACAAAACAAGTCTTTTATTAATATCAATGAAATCAAAACAGATTACATAAAAGTTATTCCTAAATCCTTATACATGATTGGACTTAGGACATATTCCTTTCAATCTCCCACTTGTACTAAAGCCAATCACTCTGGTATCTAATACCCATCTTGTCTTCATGACGATCAAAGTGACTTTCATAAAGTAGCTTTGTGAGTGGGTCTGCTATGTTGTTATATATGTCAACTCTAATTCAATATAATACAAGAAATGTTACCGTGCTCCCACTAACCCTTTTGTAGACGCATGGTTCATCTACGTTTTTGATAAAATCAAACTCTTTGATTGTCTCATCAAAACGAATGTTCCATCTACGAGAAGCTTGCTTTAAACCACATATGGTTCGGAGTAGCTTACACACTAGGTTTTCATTTCCCTTGGAAAGAAAACCATCTGGCTATATGCCAGATCACATAGTCGTAGTAAGCAGCAATCGCAAGCAAAATCCGAACTGATTTTAACAGGGCTACAGGTAAAAGGCTTCATCAAAGTCAATCCATTGCCTTTGTTTGAATTCTTTTGCCACAAGCCTGGCCTTATAGGTCTCCACCTGGCCATCTGCTATAATCTATCTTTTGTATACCGTATACATAGATTCCATTCCGAATTTCATGGCACTATGCCATTTCTCTGAGTCAACACTACTCATAGCCTCATTATAGGTCACAGGGTCATCATCATCAATGATCGACAACTCATTGTCATTCTCAATGACAAGGCCATAATACCTCTCAGGTTGGCGAGACACTCTCCCTGATCTATGAATGGGCTGTTCCACAAAAGGTTGTTCAGTCAGAACAGGTGTTTCCACTTGATCCGTAGTAGTTTGTGCTTCTTGAACTTCATCAAGTTCAATTTTGCTCCCACTGTTTCCTTCAAGGATAAACTCCTTTTCCAAGAAGGTAGCATGTCTGGAGACAAACACCCGATGATCGGTGTAAAATTAATACCCTAAAGTCTCTTTAGGATATCCCACAAAACTACATTTTACGGATCGATATACCAGCTTATCTGGGTCAACTTACTTGACATAAGCTGGACATCCCCAAATCTTAACGTGTTTAAGACTCGGTTTCCTTTCTTTCCATATCTCATACGGAGTTTGAGGAACAGATTTGGAAGGCACCTTATTCAGTAAATATGCTGAGGTTTCCAATGCATAACCCCATAGGAATACTAGAAGATTTGCATAGCTCATCATGGACCGAACTATGTCTAACAAAGTTCGATTTCTCCTTTCAGATACCAATCTGGAGGAGTCCACTGGGAGACTATACCATTTACTTTGAGATAATCTAGAAACTATCCATTCAAGTATTCACCACCTCGATCTAATCGAAGAATTATAATACTATGTTTGGTTTGTTTCTCCACTTCATACTTATACTCTTTGAACTTTTCAAAGACTTCAGACTTGTGTTTCATCAAACACATATCCGAATATAGATCTATCATCTATGAAAGTAATGAAGTATGAAAATCCACCCATGGCTTGCTTAGACATTGGTCCACATACATCTGTGTGTACCATTCCTAGCAAATTTGCAGTCATCTCTCCATGTCTACTAAATGGAGACTGCAGTGCCACTATAAAGTGAGATTTTCATCATCCCTTTTCTTTTATTAGTTTGTTCAATCTGAAGTAAATTATGTCACATATATACAGACCATTATTTAAAGCACCATGTCCATAAAGAATATTATCTCGAAGAATAGAACATTCATTATTCTCAATAATAAATGAAAATCCATCCAAGTCTAACTTGGGAATAATATTCCTCACAATCGAGGGAACAAAATAACAATTATTTAAAACAATAGTCTTGCCCGTAGGCATATGTAAATGAAATGATTCTACATCTTCAGCAACAACTCTTGCTCCATTTCCCATCAGTAGAATCACCTCCTCTTCCTCAAGAGTCCTACTTCTCCTTGGTCCCTGCAACAAATTGCAGATATGAGAACCACAGGCGGTATCTAATACCCAAGTAGAAATGACATATTCACTTCTATCATGAACATACCTGAATCAGAAGCGGTAGTCTCACTACCCTTCTTCTTCAATTCTGCAAGGTAAACCTTGCAGTTCCTCTTCCAGTGCCCCACCTTGTTACAGTGAAAGCAAACAACTTTGCTCTCGGGGTCTTCAGCTTTTGGTGGAACCGGCGTTTTCTCACCTACTTTCTTCTTCTTGGAAGAGTTCCTCTTCCTTTTCTTAGGATTGGAACCTTCACCAATTAGAAGAACAGAACTCTTCTTAGGGAGAAAATTCGATTCCGCAGTCTTCAACATGTTGTGGAGTTCAGGCAGGCTGACATCCAACTTATTCATGTGAAAGTTCACAACAAACTGCGAGAACGAACTCAGAAGTGATTGCAAGACCAAGTCTTGGCTCAGCTCCCCATCCATGGCAAAACCAAGTTGTCCAAGACGTTCAATCAAATTGATCATCTTAAGTACATGGTCATTCACAGATGATCCCTCAGACATCCTACAACCGAACAACTCCTTTGATATCTCATATCGAGCTGTCCTCCCTGCCACATCATACAACTCTTGTAGATGCATGAGGATAGTGTGAGCATCCATATGCTCATGTTGCTTTTGTAGCTCAATGTTCATGGAAGCTAGCATGATGCATTGAGCAACATTTGCATCATCTATCCACTTACGATACACAACATGTTCATCATTATGTGCATCACTAGCAGGTTCAGTAGGCTTAGGTGAGTCAATCACGTATTCCAGTTTCTGAATCATGAGAACAATTCTCAAGTTTCGAAGCCAGTCAGCATAACTAGGACCAGTCAATTTGTGAGCATCTAGTATGCTCCTGAGTGATAGTGCAAAAGACATAACGTACAAAGTAAATCTGTAAATGACAAACACATAACAACACTTAGCAAATATTCGATTTCATTTCAAAAACACTATATGAATCGGGTCTTTATTCATAAGTGGCTCCCACTAGTTTATCTAATTTATTCAACCCCCTACGTGAAAAATTAAGCATTCATAATGCTAGTGGGAATAGGGATCCTACATTCTATTACACAACCCCGGCTGTGGCACGAAACGCCATGTAATGTCAATAGGCAGACAACTCTTGTCAATTACATCTAATGTTATTCCCTAATAAAACTTTAGCCTCTTGAATAATTGTGTCACGGCTGTGGCACGAAAAACTCAATATTCTAAGTCAAGTCTAACCCAACATTCCATACAATTGAATCAGTCCCCAAAGGCCCACGGCTGTGGCACGTAACGACCTTTAGATTCTTATTCAATGTACACATCTCTATGTAATAGACAAGTATTTCTTATTTCGAAATCAAAGCCCTCGGCTGTGGCACGAAACGACAATGATTCAAAAATAAGAACTACTTTCTACCATGTTAGAAGGCTATGACCGACACAAGCCCGTTGTGTCATTGTCCAATTACTACTTGATATTATTTAATTTTAGAGGGATTATATTACGTTACAATCATAATCATATTATAAAGAGATTCTTCCTTTTAAATTAAATATTTCAAATCAATAATCAATAATCAGATGATTCCCAGATCGGGTGGAGCATTGTCAAGAGGCGTCACTTAATAACCCTTTCTTACAGATAGAAATCTGTTGTTGACAGAATCATCCTTTCTCTCATATCGAAAATTCATATTCAATTACATGTTTCATAAACACAAGAATCTCATGATTGTATTCATAATATTGTTATTAAGGTTATGAAACAATTTCACTATACTAGGTTGTCTAACAAACGCCTTATGTTCATTTAAGTTCACCTAAATCTATCATCGCATGATAAACTAAGCATATATCACATATATCAACATGAATAAACATCAAGGTAGGCATGTTATATCATCTAGCACATTAGTCTAAGCATTATACATCTCTATGTATCACATGAAGCATTTAAAATCAACTTAAACAGTTAAAAATAGCTTTAAAACACTTCATGGAAATATAAACAGTTCAAAACTTTTATATAAACTAAAATTGATCACTCCATTAGATCCGTCTCGGAAAAACGAATCCAACGGTATATTGCACGCCCAAAACGGAGTTACGAAACTCCCAGAAAATCAATTTTAAAATCAACAGACGGGTTGTAACGCATTACAGGAACGCGTTACAAGCCCTGTAACGCATTCCGGTGATGCGTTACAGCCTTTTAAGCCATTTAAAAGGTGTAACGCATTCCGGGAATGCGTTACAGGGTGTAACGCATTCCCAGAATGCGCAACACCGTTTTCGCAGCGTTTGCGCTGCACGCGCCGTACCTGGGTTCCTGCCGTTTCTGTCATCTCTGTCGACTTCTTGATCAGTGTGCATTCAACAAACAGTACAGCAGATGCAGTACAGCAGATGCAGCAATACAAACATATATATATATATACTATATATACATATATTTATACTTATTTAATTACGAATTTAATTACAAGAACTTCAAAAAATTCATAATAAAAAATCTATACATCATAAAATTATGAAAAAAATACCTAGACGATCTACAACACTTGTAGAACCCAGATCAACATTTAAAATTATTCTGAGAAACGATTTCTCATCAGACAAAATTAATCCATGATATAACTTGTAAAAATCATAATTAATTCATACAAGCACATAAAATTCTGAAATTTTTACCACAGATCTATATGCATACAACCTATGCTCTGATACCATTGTTGGATTTTAATCGCAGCGGAGGCATGGAAAAACACTTTCGCACATATAAAATCCAAATAAAAGCATATAAATCGTGAATAAAAATTCGAGGGATCGAATCTAACCTTTTAAAATAATTCGGAGACAACGATCAGAGATCCTTAGCAGTTGCTCCTCAAGTGTGAAGCACTCCACCGGTATCCACCAAGAAAACGATGTTAAGGAGGAGGAAGGAGGTGGAGAGAATTGGGTTTTCCAAACTTTTTGGGTTTTCGGGTTTCGATGGGGTTAGCATAAAATAGGGTCTATAATAGTGTATTTATAGGCACAATTTTCAGCTGAAATTTTCCCATAAATAATATTATTATTATCCCATTTATTATTCTCATTAATAATTAAAACACCTTTTAATTATTAATCCTTTTTCTAAACACTTTAGAAATAATTCTCTCTCTTGATTTAATTTCCAAAAATTAAATCCTTAATTAATAATATTAAAAACTTTTCTTAATTAATTTATAATCAATTAAATCTCATTTAATTAATTATTAAATTTGCCAATTAATTATTTATTTCACAAATAAATAATTATTAGCCATTATTAATTAATTCCTCCACCTTATGGTGTGACCCTGTAGGTTCAATATTAAGCCGGTAGTAGAAATAAATAATAATAAAACTATTTTATCATTATTTATATAAATTCTCTAATTTATTAAATATGATTAATTAATTAATCACATTTATTCTACATCGTGAGTGATGCTTCTCAACATATCGCGACTATCCGGATAATATGAATTCACTGCTTAGAATACCAAGAACCTGTCAGTGAATAGTTACCGTATAATAAACTCCTTCTACCCTACAATGTCCCGATTAAATACAAGGCATGGATCTCGTGTCAAGCCTATCTAATTCAATCACTTTCTTACCATTTACTATGCGTAGTTCTATGCAAATTAGAAACTCCTTTCTAAATTTCATTCACTCTGGCCAGAGATTCCTGAACTAGCATAAGTGGATCAGCCTTGAACATTCGCTTCCTTCACTGGAAGGGGTAGATCCTTTATTGATCATACACTATCTTCGTGTACAAATTCCTATACCTAGAAGAGCCCTAATAATTGTCCCTGGAGACTAAGAACTAAACCAAAGCATAGTTCAGTGTACACAAGATGACTATGAAGACCTCAAGTCTAAGGATACTTGTACAACTATCACTATGTGAACAACTGCTGACACGTGAGTGAACTCCATCAGTTGTTCAGCTGTGCGAGTCATGTTCAGTGAACTTATTCTATAATAAGCACCTACATACTAGCTATAGTGTCACCACACAAATGTCTATGAGAACAGACATCCTTCATAATTAAGCAAGCATAGTATGTACCGATCTTTGCGGATTATTAATTACCAGTTAGTAATCCTATGACCAGGAACTATTTAAGTTTAGAGTTATCATCTTTTTAGGTCTCACTATTATGATCTCATTATAATCCATAAAAAACTTTACTCTAAACTATGGTATATCTTATTTAAACACTTAAATAGATAAAGCCCGTAATAAAAACAAAACAAGTCTTTTATTAATATCAATGAAATCAAAACAGATTACATAAAAGTTATTACTAAATCCTTATACATGATTGGACTTAGGACATATTCCTTTCATATATGACTTGATTTATCCATGGAAGGATGCATGTACCTTTTTAAAGGTGGAATTAAGGATAGAGCATCGGTAACTTAAAATGAATCCTAGGGGAATGCATATAGGTTGGCATTTCACCCTTAATAGGGATAGTATGAGTTTTGACAGTATGAATTGGAAAGGATTAAGGTAATAACAACCTTTAAGAGTCAGTGGAGAAATTTTCAGAAGTATATAGACAATGATTCTGGTATTAATAAATGGTATCTTGATATGCCCTGTATCTAGGGAATACAGGAGGAACGATTCAAGGATAACCTTAGAGGTTTTACAAGGAGAAAGGTAATATTCAAAATTCTCAAGAATAGAAATGTTGATAAAGGAAAGATGATGTAATTATAATAATGCCAAGTGGGGCACGTGTTAAACCACGAGAAAGTATGGATCGAACCAGTAAAGGTCGAAATTGTTTAGGGCAATTAGGACCTAAGATAAAAGATGTTCTAAGTATGATTGAGAGTCAGTCGTGACAGTGATTAACCTCTAAAGACTGAGGCAATAACTTATGGAAAAATGGTGATATTTTTTTTACTCATCAGATTTTAAGGAAAACATCTTCACATAAGCAGTGATTGAAATGAGGTAGAAAATTTATTTGGAGGTGGTTAAAATGACATTGACTGTAAGGAAATTTTACTATCAGGAAAGGCCAAAGAGGTGGCCGACACTTTAAAGGTAAGAGGATAATTATAGGCGCTTGTGCCAAAGGAATACAGTGATGATGGTTAAAGCTGAAGGTTGTATTATGGTTTGGAAGATTGACATTCCTTCTGATGACTATACAATACCCAACCGTAATAGTAGTTGGTAAAGGTTTAATTCGTGTAATCGCCATGAGCGGGCTATCTATCTCAGAAGATACTATCTTGAGATAAGCCAGGACCATATTTCAAAAAGGACTAGACGAACCCTTGAGTTAAGTCTTCTATTTAAGGCATACGATTAAGAATGGTATTTACCTGTTATCGTTGCTTTTACTGAAACTCTTCTGCAATTTTATCTACTTCATGTCATGAAAGTATGTCAGAGTTTGGAGTGTTCTTCATGAATTATGATTGGTGGTTATGTTAACTCCTTAGAAGTATTCTATACGACATGTATGGACTCCATATGGTTAGATATTAAGATTTCATGGAAAGTGAATGACGACAGTAGGTCAGTGGTGGACCATAGTAATGCAGAAATGATTCTGCGAGTAATGAGCTGATTACAACCGTGAGAGTTGTATTGGAATGGATGTGAGATTGAGTACCACTAATTGGGTCGTGGTGGCGTATAAGTTATCTTTGATAGACTAATTAAGTAGAGTATCTACCTATTGAATATTTATTCCCTCTTATGAAAAGAGAGTCGTATTACTATATGAGGAAGGTTGCGGTGCAAGCATAGAATTCTAGTAACGATGATGTCTAGAATGAGATCCCAGATTTGATTTTCAATATCGAGGGAGTTTCAAAGGTGATTGTGTATAAGCTCGAGGAAGAGCATGGGTCCATAGAATGATGGACGGAATAGTAAAAATATTTAGGCATGTGAAATACGATGCTATAATACTTGATGTTGATATAAATACATATATGTTTTCTTCTCCTATGACAAACCTCTATAGTTCAGAGGTAGATTCCAAGCTAGATATTTTATGGCAATAAAAATTTTACGAATATACAATTCTCTTCAGTTCGTTCTTTTCTCTTTTTTTCATTTCATGTAAGCTGAGAAGAACAACCCTTCCAGAAGGGGAGGTATTGCCGAATGACTATCTATCTGTGTGATAGAAGCCTAGTAGGATACCATCTATTGTTTAATTGCTTGTCAAGTACTAAAGGATGGCCACCTTCTGTACTAACTATGCGATATAACACGTGTTCATGATCATAGTGATTTCATAACAAATTCATTTACTTCTATATGATTGATCAAACTTTGGGAAATAGAAACAGCTGAAAAAGGAGTAATAAAGTTGTGGTAGTATTCGGAATGGAAACACATTCGTGATACTAAGGTTGACGTGGTTATTAAAAGGTTATAGAACACTAACGAGCAAAAGTATAACCAGTATAATATTAGGAACGGAAGGTAGTAGCGATTACGAACTGGAAAAGAATGGGTATTGAGAAGCAAAAGCTCTAATGCTAAAAGCTATGATGAGAGTCTGTGCAATAGACTTGAAAGAAATTGGAATGATCACTTAACACAGACTGAGTTTTCTTACGACAATAGATCATATGTCATTATCGAGATGTCGCCTTATGAGATCCTTGAGGGAATACAATGTCAATCTCCCTTATGTTAGGATGAAGTTGTAGAGCGCAAAATGCTCGGACCCGCAGTAGTCCAAAGGACCAAGGATATAATAGATCTAATCAGAGGACGGCTGGTAGTAGCCCAAAATGAACATAAGAAGTATGTTGATTTGACACGAAAGGAAAAAGAATAGGAAGTAGGGGACCTAGTGTTTTTAAAGGTATCCCCTTGGAAACCCTTGGAAAGGATTGATGAGATTCGGAAAGAAAGGAAAGCTAAGTCCATAATTTTTCGGACCCTTGGATATACTAAAACATATTGGGAAGTTAGCATACGAGCTAGCCCTACCCCCGAACCTGTAGCAAGTTCATAACGTGTTCCACGTATCAATGTTAAGAAAGTGTAATTCGGATGCCAGATAAATATGGGCATATGAGCGCATAGACATGCAACCCGACGTAACCTATACGGAGCAACCAGGAAGGGTTATAGAGTGAAAAAGAACAAGTGCTTAAGAGAAGGGTTATCAAACTAGGTAGAGTTTGGTGGTAGGACCACAATGTGGGAAAATTTACTCGAGAGTTAGAAAGTGCAATGCTAAGAGAGTATCCCTATTCATTTTCTATCTGATTCCGGGACGGAATCCTTTTAAGGAGGGGAGACTGTAATAACCCCAATTTTTGGAAATTTTTTGAAACCCTTATGAATAGTATTTTTGCTGAATGAGAAAACTTTTCAGGCCACACTATGTAGGGGTTCTGTTATGGATATTATGAGATTTTATTAGTACTCTATATGGTATATAGGTGTATGTAAAGATCGTCAGAATCCAATTCCGAACACTTTGATTTTTCCCGGAAATCCACTAGATACGGAAAGAATTGAGTATAAGGTAACATGATAAAAAGGATTTAAATTAAAGGATTATAAGAGAGGATCATAAAAGGATTATAATGTATTGAGAAAGGTTACGGAAACCCAAGTAATAAGATCCCGGGTATGATCCCTCAAACGATAAACGAAAACGAAAGTTAAGCGAACCGTATAACAGATCAGCGGTCATTAGGCAAACAATTAGGAAGTTAATCAAGGAGGTTAAGGATGATGAGGTCATCCAACCAATAAGAAGGGGGCAAGTAAGGGATGATGACATCACAAAGTGACATAAGCATGACATAGGAGGGAAGGAGGTGTGGATGAATGATAACCACACAAAGTTCAAGGTTAGAAAGGTAATTAACCAAAAAACAAAACAAAAACAACCAAGCTAGGCAAAACAAATCAAAAAACACAAAATCATTTCATTCTTCAACCTTGCTCTCGGCTTTTCTCCATTTAAAGAAGCAAAATTTTCAAAATTCAAGTTCCAAGCTTCCTAAATTGGTAAGTTAATTATCTAGTACTCCTTATGCATAGATATGGCTATCCTATGAGTTTAAGCCTCCAATTCATTCTCAATCTTCTCCAAGAAATCAATGAAGAAGACAATGAATAGTGATTTCAAGGTTTTTAACTTGATTTTTCTTGTTTTTCCTTTAAGATCCAAGCATCTCTAAGACATCTCAAGGCTTCTTAAGGCTTCCTAGCTACTCCAACCACTGATAGGTTTTAACCATTGCCATGTTTAGATAGTTCATGTTGCGAGCTTCGTTTTGATATGTGGTTTGTTTGAATCCGATGTACGGTTTAGGAGAAACGACCGTTTTAAGTAACGGCGTTTCGCGACCGAACCATTACCCCTCGCCTTACTTTGAAACCTTGGTTAAGGACTTTAAATGACTAATTGAGGTATGAAACAATTATGTTAAGTGGATTAGGCAGTTGGTAAGGTACTCGCGAAAGAATCGCCTTAAAACTCTTAATGGTTAATTTATTAAAAATGATGGAGCCGAGGGTACTCGAGCGACTTAAGTAAATCGTTAAGCGCGAAAGCGAACGTTAGGACTCTAAATGGTTAAAGTCTAGTTTCTTAACCGACTGGGGTTTAATTCCGACTTATGTTGTTTTTCAGAGGTTATTAGACCCACTCTAAGCTTAAGTCTATCCGGGAGCACTCAGGCAAGTTTTCTACCCGTATAACTGTTGTTGTGATGTATATGTGTATATGCATGATCTTGCGATAAATGCATATTTGTTATTAGCAAATTCTTGCGATATATTGTAGCATGTGATATGGTATATATGCATGCCTGTTTCATATTCTTGAATTATATATCTGTTGGTTAAAATACTTATAGTTGCATAATACCTATGATAGAGATAAGCGGTATTTGAGTTACCCTTAGTATAGGGGATAAAAAGGTGAACATATTTCTAAACCGGGAGTCGATGTTCCCGAGTATAATATATATTATATATATATATGGTTATAGTTTTAAAAACTATTAATCGAATAAGGTTTATTCGATAACTTTATATTATTTTATTGAATATTATTTTGAATATTCATTCGAGGGCTTATGACTCAGTTATATTATTGAATGAATATTATTTGAATATTCAATTGAGGATGTATGACTCACTTTATTTTATTTAATGAATATTACTTGAATATTCATTCGAGGACTTATGACTCCTTTATATTATTTAATGAATATTATTTTGAATATTCATTCGAGGGCTTATGACTCCGTTTATTTTATTAATGAATATTATTTTGAATATTCATTCGAGGGCTTATGACTCCGTTTATTTTATTAATGAATATTATTTTGAATATTCATTCGAGGGCTTATGACTCCGTTTATTTTATTAATGAATATTATTTTGAATATTCATTCGAGGACTTATGACTCCGATTAATTACTAATTATTATTCTTTATTTTATTAAGGAATAATGTGTCGATGATCAAACTCACTTTGATTATTCAAATAAAGATAGTACTTTCGTATAAGTATATCTTTGGTTATTTAATATTCATTGCAAGTATAAGTTTTAAAACTTCTACTTCAATTATTTTTATAAAGATTATTCTTTATGAGAATATTATTTAAATATTCAGATATATCCTAATATATTGGGACTGATTTATTTTATTAAATCAGCATCACTCCAAACATTCTTAAAAATGTTTTGCGAGTCTTCAAAATGATTTTAAAAGTTAGAGCGGATCCCAAAACTCATTTTTATATTTAAGATCCTCCTTTCGAAGGGGATTTAAATACTCGCTCAAAACCTGAGGGATCCGGCTCTGTGGTGTATTGTATATTCGCAACAAGGTTGCTATTTTGATAAAAGAATTTTTGATTACTTACCCAACACTCGGGAAGTAAAATTCTTGGAACAAGTTAATCCATTAACAGGCATCGCCTGGGAAATATCGGTGAGTTCTCCTTTCCAACTAGATAAGACTTCTTGGTGGAGCCATATCAACAAGTTTCTACTTGGGGAAAGGGGGAACGAGCTTTACGTTTCAGAGTCATGGATTTCATCTGAACTAGGAGTGGCGTAAGTGGTCGAGTGGCGCCGACCCAGCCTTATTATATTGGCCCAAATGGCCTGGAAGTTCCGCTAAGACGGTCCATTCCTTAGGAGTCCAGTGTTCGGTTGACAAGTAAATTCGACAGGTTCTCCTCTACATGTAGAAAATGGTGGGGTTGCACTACTACGACTGATCATCGTAAGTGGTCTTCCTGGAGCGGCAAACTCCCGTAATGAGTTCATCATCCAATTGGATATTTCTGCAACACTACCCAGAGCACTTCGATAGAAAGGCTACGGTTGGGCGATTGATGAGTGTTGGCAGGGTCAAGTTTTCAAAATGATGTTTGCATCAAATGAAGTATCTCGTAACTTCATTTTATTTTGATGATATTTTAAAGATTGATTCTATACAAGTTTTGTCTTGTAGCTTAATCTATGGGATGTATTATTTATACATTGAACGGTGGTAGTTCAAGTAGTATTCGGAAATGATATAAGTATATTGGAGTATCTTGTAACTTAATCTTTTAAACTTATATCTAGTTAATGATTGTCGTATGAATGACAAAGATTTTTAGAAAAACGTTGAGACAAGGTTAGATATATGAGTTCACCTTGCAACGATATTTTTATACAGTTATAAACTGTAACTCTGTATATATTATACATGTCAGAAGATTTCAAAGATTGTGAAAAGTATATATATATATATACTGAATATTTTGCGACTTGGTCACGTTAAGATATCAACTTGGTTCATTTCTTCTTGACCAAGACTTTCATGAGTACTATGAGAATGCTCACATATTGTTAATTATTATACATATTATTTCGGTGGGCTTGTTGCTCACCCTTGCTTTCTTCTTTCATCACACAATATCAGATAGACAAGATGAACAGAACCAAGCTCCCAATTCGCGAGCGGATAGGAAATGTTCCGCAGTTTCCAGTAGGCGTTGATGTCGTTGTAGCCGAGGTAGTAACTATCAATAGGCTAGGTTTTCAACTGTTGATGTACCAGACTTATGTATCTTTATCAATTGTAATAATGGCAAAAAAATGTAAATTTATTCAGAAACCCTTTTAAGGTGTAATGGCATATAATTTTGGAATAAAATGACTCGTGTTATTTTTGGATATTCATCTCTGAGACTATAACTTGTGGTGTGTGTGTTTATTGTGGGGTCACAGTACAGAGTAGTTGATTGTTTATTAAGATTGGGTGTTATTAAGGGAAATGGAACTCGTGACAACCCGGATCCCCGACCCCGGATTTGGGGGTGTTACACCATCTTCTCCTTAACCTTCGTTGCGGAAAACGTCTTTTTATTGTCTTTAAATACCAGCCCAAAACAATACAGAAGTCCAGTAGATCAAAATTCTCGTAGCAACAAGATTTTGAAAAGCCGACCTGGCACGACCGCGCGCTATCCCAGCACGGGCGCGCTGATAACTTTTTCCTTATACATTTTGTTGTTCTCATACGCTTGAAGTCGGAACTCATCAAGTTCATTCAATTGAAGCATCCTTTTCTTACCAGCTGCATCCATATCAATGTTCAGTTTCTTCAAAGCCCAATACGCCTTGTGCTCAAGCTCCACAGGCAAATGACATCCTTTACCATAAACTAATTGAAACAGAGACATGCCTAGCGGAGTCTTGTATGCCGTTTGATAAGCCCAAACAGTTTCATCCAGCTTCAAAGACCAATCCTTCCTTGATGAACATACAACTATATCTAGAATATGCTTGATCTCTCTGTTAGATACCTCAACTTGACCATTAGTCTGAGGATGGTAGGCTGTAGCAATGCGATGATTCATATTATATCTCTGTATCATAGCAGTGAACTTGCGATTGCATAAATGCAATCCCTCGTCATTGATTATGACTCTTGGAGTCCCAAATCTTGTGAATATCTGCTTGTGAAGAAAATTAAGTACTACCTTCGCATCATTCGTCGGCAAAGCTTTAACTTCCACCCATTTTGACACATAATCAACAGCCAACAAGATATACTGATTATTGCAAGATGAGACAAACGGCCCCATGAAGTCAATTCCCCAAACATCGAAGACCTCAACCTCGAGTAGCACATTAAGAGGCATCTCATCCCTCTTGGACATAATACCAACATGCTGGCAGCGATCACACTTCAAAACGAACCGATGCGCATGCTTAAACAATATAGGCCAGAAGAATCTTGCTTGAAGGATACGAGCTGCTGTCTTTTCTCCACCATATGACCTCCATAAACAGTTGAATGATAGTCTCGCAAGATACCCTCCGTCTCGCTGTACATAATACATCTCCTGATGATTTGGTCAGATCCTTACCAAAAAAATGGCACATCCCACATGTACCACTTCACCTCGTGAAGAAACTTCTTTCTTTGAGCAGAAGACAAGTCCGGGGGCATAATGTTGCTCACAAGGTAGTTCACAATGTCTGCGAACCACGGTTCTTCCTCTTGCACCCCAAACAATTGCTCATCGGGAAAAGACTCATTTATCAATGTCTTATCCTGTGAAGTCGCTCTTGGATCTTCTAACCGAGAGAGATGATCAGCGAGTTGATTCTCAGTACCTTTTCTATCTTTGATCTCCAACTTAAACTCCTAAAGTAGAAGAACCCACCGAATCAATCTAGGCTTCTAGTCCTTCTTTGAGACGAGATAGTGAATAACAGCGTGATCAGTGAAAACTGTCACCTTCGTCCCAAGCAAATAAGAATGAAACTTCTCAAAACTATAGACAATGGGTAAGAGTTCCTTCTCAGTAGTAGTATAATTTAGTTGTGCACCATTGAGGGTCTTACTAGCATAGTAGACCATATGAAATATATTGTTCTTTCTTTTCCTAAGAACTGCTCCAACTGCAAAGTCACTTGCATCGCACATCATTTCAAAAGGCTCATTCCAATCAGGTGTAGTTATGACAGGTGCCGTAATCAAACTCTTCTTTAAGCTCTCAAAAGCAGCTAGATACTCATCGTCAAACTTGAAAGGGACATATTTCTAAAGTAGATTGCACAACAATTTAGAGATTTTAGAGAAGTCTTTGATGAACCGCCTATAGAAACCCGCATGACTAAGAAAACTGCGAATCCCCTTGACAGAAATTGGTGGAGAAAGGTTTTCAATGACCCCCACCCTAGCTTTATCCACCTCAAGACCTTTACTAGAGACTTTGTGTCCAAGAATGATGCCCTGATACACCATAAAGTGACATTTCTCCCAGTTGTGAACGAGATTGGTCTCAATACACCTTTTAAGAACTACACCAAGATTTTGCAAGCACTCGTCGAAAGAATCCCCGAACACAGAAAAATCATCCATGAACACCTCAACATTCTGACCAATCATGTCAGAGAAAATAACCATCATGCATCTCTGAAATGTGGCAGGTTCACCACACAACCCAAAAACTTGTTGGGATGAAAACAGGCGCTAATTTTACATACAAGTATACGCGTTCATAAGTAATATGAAATTCTTTCTAGTTCGTTCTCACAGAGACTGTTTTAGGTTAACTTCACTTTATGCACTTATGCAACAATGGTATGGTTATTATTCAATGCTAAGATGATAACAAGTTGAGATTGTTTATAACTACGAAATTATACTAACTAACTTTAACTAAGAGAATAAAATAGTTGGATTACTTATATGAGACAAACATGGGATTCTAACTTCATTACTACTTCATTCAAAGTCATTGTTCTTAACCTTAACATGCAATAATGATGACAACTAATCAGATAATACGAAACTAGTAAACGCCAATTTTTATTGTACGAATACCCTACTACCTGACATCCATAAAAGGGATAGAAGCTGAATAGACACCAATTATATTGAAACCCTATATGTCTATAGAATTTGAGAACATAACGGTTTAGTGCGCAAGTTATTTATCATGATTACAAAGGGCAAGTAAGATGGTTAAAATTACCTATGAATCATGCAAAGCAAATACATGAACCTATGCTAGCATGGCAAGTTCTAAATCCCTATATTCACTTTCACTTCAATAGAGATTAACACGCTATCTTATAAGTTCACGATGCTCATAAGACGAATAAGCACAACCAATACTAGGATATCATACAATCACCACACACTAAGATATCAAAACAAATTAACTATTGAAATCCATAAGTAAATTTGCTAAAACCCCACGATAACGATTAGTTCATAACCAAACTCATCATCACCGTGGGTTCCGATGAAAACATGGTATAATAATCTAAGTCTTTATAAATTGAATAAATAATCAAAGTATGTAATCAACAGTAATAGGTTCAATAAACAAGAAAACAAGCATCTAAGATTACAACTCAATCAAAGAATTACAAGTAAAAACAAGCTTTTCTTCTCTTTCGTTGTATTTGTGCTCCTAGGTCTTCTCGCCGTCTTCTCCTTAATCTCCGTTGTGAAAAACATCTTTTTATTGTCTTTAAATACCAGCCCAAAACAATCCAGAAGTCCAGCAGATCAATATTATAGTAGCAACAGGATTCTGAAAAGCCGACCTGGCATGACTGCGCGCTATCCCAACGCGGGCGCGTTGACAAACTGCAAACCGGGCCGACCGCTCTGTACTTGGGCGGGGCCGCCCTGTGAAATATTTTTTTTGCTTTCTTTTGCTGGTTTCTTTGCGCAATCATCCGAAGCTCCTTCCCTACACTCTTCCAAGCATAAAATCATTATAAAACCCTTCCTGCTTCCGACCATGCCCTGAAATGCAAAACATTACAAAAAAACATCAAATACACAAATAAATTGAGTATAAAACACCAATTGACAGAGCAATCTCAACAAGGGTTTTGAGGGGAGTAGTCCCTATATGAGGAACCTCTAATTGAATTGGAGAGGATTTAGATAGCTCCCCCCCTCATGAGTTATTTCCCAGTGAAGTAATTGTTTAAGGGGGGTTGGATACAATTACTAAACAAATCGATTATGAAAGTAAAGTAAGAACAGATGAATCAAATAACAGATTATATTGATCTTTAATAAAATGTTACAAAACTCTCCCAAGAACAATATTCTTAAGAGCTGCTAGGTTATATGAATACTCGAGTTGTGCACTATACATTGTGATAACCTATTATATGTTTATATTACTACACAACTACAAAATCAGTCCTCTATCAATTACAAGATATGTTGCAATATAACTCTAATACTTTACATATCTAAATCAACTACGATCCTATAAATCAGCACCTTCTGTTTTATCTCGCAGTCATGACTTATAATCCAAGTCATTCTTCAACGGATAGTTTTGATCAACGGATAAATGCTTTAGCTTCAACGGATAACCATTTATGTATATCAACGGATGATATCAAAGCTTTCAATGGATAATCATATTACGGCAGTTGATCATATCCTGATTGTGACATAGATCCTGATCTTTGACTTAGCCAATTCTCAACAATATCCCCCAATTTATGCTTTACAGAATAAGCATGAATTCTAATAGAATTCTAGTGCCAAAAACCAGATAAAAAAAATAAGTAGTATAAATCTTACCTTATTTTAGATGTAGATCTTCATATTTCTTGATAGATTCTGCAGTATCTCTAAACAAAAACTTTAACTCTGTCGTCAATCCTTTTCAATAAAATATCTTCTAACTTGATCTTCAAATTCTTTTCATACTCTATTTTGTCAGATAATTGATAGATAGCAGCCCTTAGACTTCTGATTTGTTCTCTTTCTGTCATCATGTCTTTCAGTTAAACATAACAAGTTTTTCTTCCATCAAGTTTCATAGTTATATGTCTCTGAGTAAGAACATTTTTAATGATAGGTTCACCTTTCTTCATGTTGACTTTTGGACCTCTAAAATTGATGTATGTAGGAACATATGATCCGAAATAATATCGAACATCATCCACTATCCTTCTTATGATATTTGCAAAAATTATGTTTGATCATAAACTAGAAGTTTCATCTTCAATTCTTAGCAAATAATGAATGTACTTCAATTCTTTTGTAGACATGATCATCAGTTCATCAAGTAATAGAAATTGAACTTGATCATTTTGCAATAAGAGTAAGATCTTTTGTTTAGATTCAGAACCATCATGTTTGTCAAGAATAATCTTCACAGCTTTAAGTCTATCCAGATGATCAACAGTTATTTCCTGATCTGGACTATTGGCAAGTGTGAAGTTCAACAACTTTAAGTTGACAAGATTAGCTTCATGATGTCCTATTCCAGCTCTTGTGAATGGTTCAAATAACTTCAGCTTCTTAGCTTGTTCTAGCCAAGATTTTTTTATCTCCCATGGTATTAGAACTAAGTAAACCATCCAGCCTTATTCCTCCAGGAGTAAAACTCAATTTATCATTACAATTAAGATTATCAACCTTTCTCCATTTGTATTTGTTCTTGATCTTTGGAAATACTTGAGCTCTCCTTTCTGCTTTTTCTTGCAACATCTTCTTATTTGTACTCCTCCATCTATTCCTTTCAAATCTTTTAAGCATATTCTTGTATTCTTGATCTGCTTTATCAACGGCTATTCTGTTTTTTCCTTTTCGGGCCCTTTTTTCTATGTTAGAAACCATTTCTTCTTCCTTGAAGTTTTCAACATTAACAGCTTCAACATAAGCAGAGAGAATCTGTAATTCCATTCGAAATAGAATTTTTTCTTCAGTCTTCACAGAATCAGGAATCACTATCATTTTTTCAATGTCAGGAAAATCATCAAAATTAGTATCTTTGTACTCAGGAATTGAACTAGGAGTAACAAAAGAAGCTTCCATGTAAGATCCATGTGATATATCCTTCGAGACTTGAGTTGACTGTGTCTTCTTTTGACATTGAATTCCAGTTCCAGATTGAACTTTCACAGTATCAACTTTCATAGCATCAGATGTCTCATTTTCTTCTTTATCACCTGTTAGTCGCTAAACACGCGCTAATATTACACGCAAGTATACGAGTTCACAATTAGTGTAGAATCTTTTCTAGTTCGTTCCCACAGAGACTATAATGGTTAACTATTTAATTTACGCACCTAAGAAACAATGTATGGTTATTATCCAATGCTAAAACGATAACAAATTAAGATTGTTTATAACTAAGAATTATGCTAACTATTATAACTACGAGAATAAGATTGGCTTATTAATATATATGACAGACATGGGATTCTAACTTCATTAAGTACTTCATTCAATAGCCTTATTGTTCTTAACTTTAGCATGCAATGGTGATGACACTAATCAGACAACACGAAACTGATAAACGCAAACTTTTGTTGCATGAGTACCATTCTACCAGACATCCACAAAAGAGATAGAAGCTGAATATGCACCAATTATATTGAGACCCTATATGTCTATAGAATTTGACAACATAACGGTTCAAGCACATGTTATCTATCTTGATTACAAAGGGCAAGTAAGATGGTTAAAATTATCTACGAATCATGCATAATAATACATGAACCTATGCTAGCATGACAAGTTCTAAATCATTAAATTCACTTTCGCTTCATTAAGAATTAACATACTATCTTATAAGTTCGTGACACTCATAAAACGAATACGCACAACCAATACTAGGATAACATACAATCACCAAATACTAAGGCATCAAAACAATTTAACTAAAGAAATCCATAAATAAATCCGCTAGAACCCCACGATAACGATTAGCCCATGATCGAACTCATCACCAACGTGGGTTCCAATGAAAACATGATATAGCAAACGTAGTCTTTATACGAATAAATAAACCAAAGTACAAACAAGAGTAAAGATTCAGCAAAACAAGAAACAAGCATCCAAATTAAAACTTAAAACAAAGATTCACAAGAATAAACTAGATCGTCTTCGCCTTTGTTGAATTGTGCCCAAAACATCTCTTGTCGTCTTCTCCTTGCTTGATGTCTCTAAAAAATGACCTAAGTTATGTTTATATAGCAGTGCATGCATCCCAGGAGTCCAGCAAATCGAATTGTAGTGGAATCAGGATTTTAATATCCCGACCCAGCGCGGGCGCGCTGACTTTCTGTTCTCCCGGCGCTGCCGCGCTCAACAGCAGTGCGGGCGAGCCTGCCTTCTGCCAAAAATTCTTTTTTTCTTCTTCTTTATTCCTTGTAGCTTCGAGCCAGTCTTTCAAGCTTTTATTCCAGCACATCCTAAACACCATATTAGCATCAAAACAATGCTAATTCACCCGATTCACGAAGTAAAGCCAGAAATTCGAAAACACTTGAAAACGCGTTAAAACACAAATAACTTGAGTACAAATACACCAACTCAAAGCTTATTAGAGTATAAATAAGTGTCATAAATGCCACTGAACATCGCCATCATCATTAGAATTGGTATTTCTCTTCAAAACTGATTCAGGTTGACATTTATTCTTTGATACTATCTCCCCCTTTTTGGCATCTAGACTCTGTAGAAGAGATAAAATAACATCCAACTTGGAATTTTTAGCAATTTGACCAGCTTCCAAAGCTGTCAGTTTTTCAGACATTTGATCTTGTTTTGCTTCCAAGCTAAACATTCTCTTTAGCAAACCACTTTCTTTATTTGTACCTTTGATAGTCACAGAAAGATCAGCAAGCTCCTCTCTTTAACAGTATCTTCCTTTAATGCAGAGACAGAAGAATGTAGTCCTTTAACTAAAACGGTAGTGGATTTGATAGATGTGATGGCTTCAACCCCGGGGTCAGGAGTTGATGTCACCAAACACACTTACCATAAATATAAACAACAAGATTATTATTAAAATAAACTAACGCGACCCCGGACCAAGATCCGATCCGGTTTCAAGTATGATCCAAGCTACACATTATTACAAACCATTTATTCAAAAGTCTGACACACACTAACTTATTCAGCAACTCATCAGACTGCACGTGGCCTGATACTAACTACCTCTGAGGAGCCGGGTCCTGAAGGGGCTGAAACACGGTTCTGCCAAGGTCTGGTTGGTAATCTAGGCATCTACGATATATATATAACAGGTTGCAAGGGTGAGCATAATCGCTCAGCGGTACCAATATATGAATAACAAGATAAAAACAATAATGTAAACCATGATAGGAACATAGCTGTAATCATGCGAACAACATTATATAATGAAAAACTGAGATAAGTAGATATCATTGGCTAGCATGCTTTTAACAAAAAAAAACTTATTACTGTGCTGTGTAAGTACAAGAGTCCAATTTTAGCAGGCTATTCACATTTATAAAACCAGTGTATCAAGTACTTATACCCTTACAGGAATCACAAAGCCAAATCAGAAACGTAACAGATATGTGAAGACAGCTGATCAGGCTATCAACACCAGACGGCTCTAACTGCCATCCCATTTACCTGTTCCGAAACTCAGAGACTAGCTAGGTCTCTCACCTGCTGGACTAATCAGTTATAATTTGCACGCAACCGAATTAGCCTCTTATGCCACCTCAATAGGCCTACTCTGGCCCCTATGTATCCCATATCTGATCGTTTTATCCAGTTTTCAAAACACTTGTACCTATCTCATTTCAAAAAATCATTCATTTTTAACAGCACACATATAAAATCTAGTTCGCAAATCATTTCATTCGAGATAGGTACCTTTTGAAGTTACTTTTCCCCAAAACAGGTTGACAATAGTGATTTATAACTACCGGGGATACGTAACTTAAAACATTTCTGTTCCATTACGAGATTAAAACATTAGCTATTCATACGTACTGAACCATAAAAGAATGGTCAAGGCTACTTGCCTTGCAACACTTTCGGAAACCCTAAGTAGCTTTTACGCCGACTTCGGTCCTGGCGAAACTCGACTGGGATCTATAAATACAGAATACCCTAATCAGTTATATCGACATGCTTGACATCCTCAAACACTAATAACCCAATTTGATATCCCGACTCGTATAGTAATTATACACGTAGTCACGTAATCACATAGTCCGCATATAAATAGGGGTAAAATGTTTAATATAATAGAGTACATTTAAAAATAAATTTTAGAAAATTTTGGCAGCCACTCTTTTGTTTATAAGCCTACCCGTCGATTACAATCGATGTCAATCTCAACAATCACAACAATTTACAATTCCATACAACTCACATGTCAATACAACTCGCAATACAAATAATTATTAAATTTTGAAAATATTTTATATAAATTGTTTTATTTGTTTATAAAAATTAGGACCCAGAACAACGTCATCACCATCCACCGTCCGCTCGTACAAAGTCATCACGGACGACGACAAAATTCTCGGGGCACTCGATTACTCGAACTCCAACGCAAAAATTTCACCGATACAAAATTAATTTATTCTGCACGAATTATTTATTCCATGAAATTACTCAAGAAATTCCCTGCAGAAATAAAATAAAAAATATTAAAATTTTAATCCGACAAGCACACGTGCACAACACGCGCGCCCCACCGGAAAATAAAAGCACAGCCGAGAAAACAGAAGGCAGCCACCAACTATAATCCAACAACCATCAATTACTATACACACATATATAATTATATGCATATATATTAATCAACAGAATTGAACCGAGAGAATACCGGGAAAACGAGCCGGAGAAGCAACAGAACCGCCGCGGAGCGGGCACAGGAGAAAGAAAAAGAAAGAATAGAGAAGAAGAAGAAGAGTGAGATGAAGAGTAGAAACCAAGAGGAGTGACATGAGAGATTAACATGGTCGAAAGGGAAGAAACAGGGGGTGGGGTGGGTTTTTGTTTATTTATTTTTATTTTTTTTCTTTTTTAACTTCCTGCTAACACGTATCAATTGGAGAGGATACGTGTCAAAATTTTTATATAAAGTTTTGATACATGTCCCCTAATATCGAATGGTTCGAATTTCTGGCTCGCTTTCGCAAATAATTGTACCGAGGTGCACATAAAATAATCTCCAAAAATTACGAAAATAGTTTTAAAATGTCATAATTGTCCTGAAGTTTATAAAAACATAAATTTTGTAATTTTAAAACAAGTTCTGAAATGCAGTTTGTACCCGCTTTTAACAATTAAATGAAATAATGCGCGAGTGAAATTAATCCCAAAAATTTCCAAAATAATTTTAAAATTCCCAGAATATTATGAACTTAATAAAATATGAGTTTCGTGATTTTTGAAGAATTCTGGAATTAGATATGGAATTTGTAAAATATGCACACTCAGAAAGTCATTTAAATATAAATAATTAGTGAAATATTGATTTCTCAATTTTATAAAGTCCTAAAAATAATTATTGAAATTATAAAATTATAAAACAAATTTTAGAGACAATTTAAATATTTATGGAATTAAAACGGTGATAAAATCACTTTTAAAAGCATAACAAAACCACATATCTCAATAATAAATCACAAAATCCAATCCATATACCAACAAACCATAAATAAATAAATAATAATCAATACACACCTTTTATTTAATTATTTATTCCATTATTACACTTTTAAATATAATAATAAAAGAGAATACACGAGTCATTATATCCTTTCCCCCTTAAAAAGATTTTGTCCCCAGAATCTGACTTAGCTAAACAAATGAGGATATTTATCAAGCATGTCCGACTCTAACTCCCAAGTAGACTCTTCTACTCGAGGATTTCTCCACAAGACTTTCACTATGGGGATCGACTTATTCCTAAGGACTCGCTCTTTACGGTCTAAAATTTGGATTGGTTGTTCCACGTAGGACAAATCTGGCTGAAGCTCAATCGGTTCATATTCTATGACTTGATTCGAATCAGGAATATAGGGCTTCAACATAGATATATGGAACATATTGTGGATATACTGCAATTGCAGCGGCAACGCTATCTCATAGGCAATCTTTCCTACTTTCTTCAGAACCTCAAATGGTCCTATAAATCTGGGGCTAAGTTTTCCTTTCTGACCAAATCGTACTAACCCTTTCCACAGTGATACCTTTAGTAACACCAGTTCTTCTATCTCGAAGTTTATATCCTTTCGATGTAAAGTCTACATTCTTTCTTTGCCTATCATGGGCTGCTTCTAACCTTTTCCGAATCAATGCTATCGCATCTCTGGCTTGCTGAACCAACTCGGGGCCTAACACTTTCTTTTCTCCTACCTCATCCCAATACAATGGTGATCTACACTTACGTCCATACAAAGCTTCGTAGGGTAGCATTCCAATACTGGCATGGTAGCTGTTGTTGTACGAGAACTCAATTAAAGGTAAATGTTTGTCCCAATTTCCCTTAAAATCCAAAACACAAACTCTCAACATATCCTCTATGGTCTGAATCGTTCTATCACTTTGACCGTCTGTCTGAGGATGATAGGCGGTGCTCATATTCAACTTAGTTCCTAGACACTCTTGGAATTTGGTCCAAAACCTGGAATTGAATCTCGGGTTTCGATCAGACACAATAGACACATGAACCCCATGTTTGGCCACTATCTCATCCAAATACAACTTAACTAACTTTTCTAAAGAATACCTTTCATTGATCGGAAGAAAATGCGCTGACTTGGTCAACCTATCAATGATTACCCAAATGGCGTCGTGATTTGCTCTCGTCTTTGGCAACCCCATTACAAAATCCATTTCAATCTCTTCCCACTTCCATTAGGGAATCTCCAAAGGTTGTAACAATCCGCTTGGTCGCTGATGTTCCGCTTTTACCATCCGGCATATGTGACATTTGCTAACCCAATTGGCAATATCCTTCTTCATTCCTGGCCACCAAAAGTTTCTCTTCAAGTCTTGGTACGTCTTAGTGCTACCGGGGTGGATAGAAAACCTAGAGTTGTGTGCTTCGTGTAATACTTCATTCTTCAGTTCCGACATATTAGGAATCCAAACTCTAGAGGAAAATCTAAACAAACCTTGGTTATCCTTTTGAGTATACAACTCTTCTTCTGTCAGATTATCCAATTCCTGTTCCATAACTCCTTCTTGACACCTTTTGATCTTTTCCATCAACACGGGTTGGAAGGTAATATCATATAGTTGCTCCTGACTTTCACTTGGTACTCGGACTTCAATCCCATTCTTTCTAAGTCTAGTGCCAACTCTTCCGCAATCTGGACCATATTCAACTTCTCTTTTCTGCTCAAGGCATTAGCCACCACATTGGCTTTACCTGGGTGATAGTTAATTGAACAATTGTAGTCCTTGATCAATTCCAGCCACCTTCTCTATCTCATGTTCAAATCCTTCTGCGTGAATATGTACTTCAGGCTCTTATGATCCGTATAGATATCACACTTCTCTCCATACACATACTGACGTCACAACTTCAGAGCAAACACTATAGCTGCCAACTCAAGGTCATGAATGGGATATTTCTGCTCGTGAGGCTTTAGTTTTCTGGAGGCATAGGTGATTACTTTGTCGTGCTGCATTAGTACATAACCCAATCCTTTCAAAGAAGCGTCGCTATAAATCACTAAGTTTCCCGTCTCATCTGGCAATGCTAGTACTGGAGCTAACACTAACCTCCTTTTCAATTCTTGAAAATTTCTTCACACTTCTCCATCCAAATGAACTTCTCATTCTTCCTGGTTAGCTTGGTTAATGGGGATGCAATTTTAGAGAATTCCTTTACAAACCTTCGGTAATATCCAGCTAATCTAAGAAAACTTCTTATTTCCGTCGGAGTCTTCGGTTGCTCCCACTTGGATATGGATTCAATCTTTACAGGGTTCACTTTGATACCTTCCTTACTCACCACATGTCCAAGAAACTGTACCTCCGTTAACCAAAACTCACATTTGGAGAACTTTGCATATAGTTGCTTTTCTCTCAACTTCTGAAGGGCAATCCGTAGATGCGTTGCGTGATCTTCTGGAGTCTTTGAATATATGAGGATGTCATCAATAAATACAATAACAAACTTATCCAAGTACTCCTTATATACCCTATTCATTAAATCCATAAAAGCCGATGGCGCATTTGTCAATCCAAACGATATCATTAAGAATTCATAATGGCCATACCTTGTCCTGAATGCAGTCTTAGGAATATCTTCGGGCTTTATCTTCAGTTGGCGGTAACCAGGCCTTAAATCAATCTTCGAAAAATAACATGCCCTCTTAAGCTGATCAAATAGATCGTCGATACGTGGCAGAGGATACTTGTTCTTTATTGTCAACTTGTTCAGCTCTCTGTAGTCAATGCACAACCTCATACTTCCATCTTTCTTCTTTACGAATAGCACTGGAGCACCCCACAGAGAAATACTGGGTCCAATAACTCCCTTATCCAATAGTTCCTGAAGTTGTTGGACAATTCTTTTATTTCCACTTGAGCTAAATGGAGCTTTATAAACTGGTTTAGCTCCGGGCATCAAATCAATGGAGAACTCTATCTCTCGATCAGGTGGTAATCCTGGTAACTCTTCCGGGAAGACATCAGGAAATTCTCTTACCATGGAAATCTGATCCAAAGTAGGGGTCTCTTTCTTCATATCCACTACATGAGCCAAATACGCCTCACATCCTTGCCGTAACAATCTCTTTGCTTGCAATACTGAAAGGAACTTTTTATCCTGCCTCTGTCCTTGATAACTGATCCTTTTAATATCTGGGGTGTATATAACAACTCTCTTTTTCTCACAGTTAATATTTGCCTTATATAGAGACAACCAATCCATGCCTAAAATAACATCAAAGTCTCCTAACTCAAATGGTATTAGGTCAGCAGGGAAAGTATATCCTGAAATCTCTATGGAGCACTTAGGACAGAATTGACTTATGGGAACTTTATCCTTATCAGCCACCTCTATGGTTAAAGGTTCATCTAGGTCTTCCAACATCAATTGTAATTTACTCACATAGTTCATAGATATAAAAGATTTGGACGCTCCCGAATCAAATAAAATATTAACATGTACAGAATTAAGAGAAAGCGTACCTGCAACTACATCAGAATCATGAGCTGGAGATTTCTTGATCATTTTAAAGGTTCTAGCTCTAGCAGTACTGGTTGCTGGTCCTTGGGATACGCTCCTTCTGACACTACCTTGGGTCACTGATTTGTAATTTGCCCCACTTTGCCGCAACTAAAACAAGTTACTCCTTGAGTCTCAGACTTGCACTCTGTGAAATAGTGACCCTTCTGGCCACACTTAAAATAATTGATATTTTCTCGGCACTGACCATTATGCTTCTTCCCGTATATCTTACAATCGATCACTGGCTTGCTAAACCTTGTCGGGGTAGAACTAACTGAAGTGATACTAGGCCTAGCCTGGGGGAAATTATGTGTTCTAAACTTCTTAATCTTATTATTTCCAAACCAATGCTGGAACTTCTGACTTGCTACACCTGATTCTGACTTAGCAGGTCCACTTTTAAACTTTCTTTTCTTCTCACCCTGCTCCTTTGCAGCTAATCTCTGGTCACTTTCTAACACTAAGGCATCCTGAAATACCGAAGTATAAGTCTTGAGTTGTGGAGCTACAACTCCACTCCTTATTTCTGGCTTCAACCCTTGTTGAAACCGCTTCACTCGTTGAGCTTCCGAACTCACATATTCTGGTGCTATACGGGCCAACTCCGTAAACTTTGCTTCATACTCCGTAACACTCCTGTCTCCTTGCTTCAACTTCAAAAACTCCATCTCCATCTGACTTTGGAGACACTCTGGAAAATATTTTTCCAAGAATAGTTCCGTGAATTTGGTCCAGGGTACATGAACTTCTCCTTTTAGTGCTCGCGTAGACTCCCACCAATAGTTCGAATCATTCTTCAGAAAATAACTAGCATAATCTGTCTTTAAATCCTCACTCACCTTGGTGAGTGCAAACGCCTTCTCCATTTCCTTTAACCATATCCTGACAGTAATAGGATCCACCTCTCCTTTAAACTCTGGGGCTTCACTAACTGGAAAGACTTAAAACTAAAAAACTTGTTTGTCACCCTCATCTCATGCTGCTGCTGGATTTGCAGTTGCTGCTGTTGAATTTGCTGCTATTATTGCTGAATGAGCTGCTGTTGCTGTTGTTGTTATTGCTGAAATTGTTTTTGCTATTGCTGGAATTCCTTTTGCTGTTGGGCAAGCTGAGTAGACTGCTGACGCAACAAATTCATCAATTCACTGATGGAGGGATCTCCAGCAGATCCGTTATTGGGTTGAGAATTCTTCTTTAGTGGCATTCTCCTGAAACATAACAGTCATATATCAGAAAATGGAATGCTCCAAGCAGTTTATACATATGCATCATGAGAGCGTTGTCACTAAGACAATATCCTCATCCTCAGTATAATTGGACCCATCCTGAGTGAATGATCATAATCTATGTTATTCTCTAACAATACAACAGGAATTACAGAAGGGGGGTTGAATGTAATTCTGGCTTCTTTTTCAAGATTTTAAAACAGTTCTTACTTGATAATATATATAGCGTTTGATTTGCAGTGTGCGGAATAAATGATTTATATGAATCAAAACACAAAGTAATAAAAACACAAGCTTTTAAAACTTTCTGGTGGATTTGAAAGTATCCACCATAAATATATATATATATATATATATATAAATATATCGAATGAGAACCCTGTGAAGCTTGAATAGCTCACAGCTGCTTACAAGTATGAACAACTAAACTTACAGAGAAATGCTATAGAATACAGCTTGAAAATATTTCTCTGAAAATGTGTGTGCTTAGTTAGTTGCTTATTGTTCTACTAGCTACATTTGGTTTATATATCACCAAGTTTACATGACAATAAGACAAGATAATAAAACAAAACATATCTAGTCTAAATCCATGCTACTTCACTACTCTATTCCAGTATCTTTGAATATCTTCATAATAGCATGGAAATGGTAATGCTTCTTTGTTCTCAAATCCCTGCTAAATAGGCTACCATATTCCTTTTGCAAACACTCGATGCATGTGACTGTGTTATCACTGTCAACATATATTTGAATTTGAGCATCCATCGGGTACATGCTTGTCATCCGTCGGGTAGCTTTATTGATCATCCTTCGGGTAGCTTTGTTGATCATCCGTCAGGTAGCTATTTGTCACTTGACTCCATTTTACTTATGCAGAATTAGAAGACATCTCATATTTACAATTAATCAACCTATTTTGCATATCTACTAGTAGTCAACATGACTCATATGTTCCTACGGAATCTACACAAAGTTGTTTGCATAAATGTGCTACAATACTTATTATTACATAAGCTACTTACTCGATGGATGTTAAATCATCATCCGTCGGGACTATATTGAATCATTCGTCGGGACTATATTGAATCATCCGTCGAGTGCTACAAAATTCACTAAGTTAAATCTACTAAGGTGTTTTTTTAATTTATCATCAAGTTCACAACATATTCCTAACAATCTCCCCCAATCTATGTCAACTGGAATTTTGTCCATAAATTAAGAGAAACTTGATGATAACAAAACATCCAAAAGATACAGAATGAAAATAGTAGATAGAACTGATAAGTGCTGCAAAATTTACTAAAAATTTGAACAATGCAAAGTGTACAAAGAAGTTGCTCACAATTATTATCAAGGTGCTCCTCTAGTCTGAGCAGATAAGTCTATTTCCTTGATTGTCTGAATTTCTTCCCAAGCCTCCTGTTGTTCTCTTCTATCTGATTTTGGAGTTGTCTGTGGAACTCAAGTTCATCAGCTTCTGAGAGGTCTAGCATTTTTTGCATTTCCAATAGAGTCTCATTGCTAGAGATATTCAAGTAGTCATCCAATCTGAAGAATCTTCTTACTCCCTTTTCATCCCTGAATTCCATCAGCCAATAGGGCCTCAAATGCACTCTATTTCTTGTGAAGGGAATTGACAAAGTTTTTGGTAGTGCTTCTTTGGCTCTATTACTCCTCGGCTCCTCAATCTTCTTTAAAACTAATCTCCTTGCAGTCACATTGTATCCAAAGTTCTTTTTGAAAGATGAGTAGATCTTTATTAGAACAGCTTGGCTTTCTAAAAAAATCCTGTGAAGTGGCCATATTATCTCTTTTCCTCCCTTATATTTAATCATCAGCCTTTCAGGAAGATGTCTGTGAGCATCAATTTCTCTTACTTCTTCCAATTCATCTAAGTAGAGGTTTATGTTAGAGAACTCCTTGATGTCACAGATATAAAGCAAATCTCCCTTGTTGACTGTAGTTCAAGATTTGGTTAGGGTCTTGGATCTGAGAGTCACAGGCTTCACTTTCTTGCTTGCTCTAGTCTTTGCCTTCTTTGGCTTGTTGAAGATAGGAAAATTTAGCTCAGAAATTGGTAAATTATCCCAGTCTACTTGCTCATCCTTAGGAATAATGGGCTCACCATGAATGTTCGTAGTTGGATCTACCACCTTGAATTCTTCAAATACCACTGAGGGTTTTGATGTCTGAGTTGAAGTTGTAGGCTTTTTGGGAATATAGTCTTCCATTTTCTCATCACTGAAGTCAAAATTTTTTTGGAGTGGAGCTTGTATCTGAATCTTCTTTTCTGTTGTGGTTCATCTTGCACTTTTTGATCTTGAGGTTCAGAAATTATAGAAGGTTGTGCAAAAATCTCAGTTGTGGTCTTTACAGCTTGAAGTTTGGCTAAGATAGCAACTTGCTTCTTCTTTTGTTTAAGCTTCTTAGCATCCAGAGCAGCTTGCTTCTTTTCTTGCCTTATTCTTTCCTTCTCTTCCTTTTTAGCTTCCACAAATATAGGGTGTCCAGCTACCACATAAATTTCCTTATCATTTCTGTAAATCTTGGCTAATCTTCTTTTGAGTGTTGAATCTACTGGATCTTTTTAAAATGCAATTGACCTAGCCAACAGCTTCTTCTCATCTGGCCTAGGTGTCTCATACATAATATCCATAGGATTTTTGTCTAAGAACTTTGAGTAGTTCCTTTTAGGCTTCATGATTAGATCTGCTTTTGGAGATTTGATGCAAGATGTTTGGCCCTTTTCCAGATAATTCATAGTCATTTCATTCACAAAAATATTCTTGACTTGAGAGTGATGAATGAATGTTTTGTCTGGCTTCTGAATTGGCCCAAACTTTTATTGAATTTCTGCATCTATCTTTCTCCATTTATCATCTAGTTCCTTCTCTACAGCTACAACATCAAGCATCTTAGGAATTGACTTTGACTCAAGCTTAGCAGCTGCTATGTGGATCATATCAATGTTGTCCAATACTGGTGGCTTTGGCAGACTAATTTCCGGAACAATTACTTGGCTGATTTGTACATTTACCACTTTCTCCCCCTCACTAGATGGCTCTGCTTGACTGACTTGAGATAATGATTTCTCCCCCTTTTTGTTATCATCAAGTAGAGTGGCGAAGAAGATTGTGCATCCACTAGTTATTGTAGCAGTTGAGTTTGCTGTGCTTGATGTAGATGTATAGCTCTGAGAGAAGCTTCCATAGCAGTCATCCTTTTGTCCAAGGATTCCACTTTTATGGCAAGATCAGAGTTCTTCCTTAGCTGTCTCTTAATATCAATCATTGTTGCTTCTGGAAGTTTAGCATCCAATCTTTCAGAAATGTCCTTCTTCATTTGATCAACCTCATTTTTGATAGAAGTGACATTTTGACTATGTTGAAAGCCTTGGATTTGTTGTAACTGAAGTGAAGCAAGGTGTGCTTGTAGGAGCTTCTTAGTGCTTGCATTTGTTGTTGATTGAAGAGCAGATTGTGTCTGACTGATGAGTTGAATGAGAGTGGTCTTGAAATAATGTTCATCACATTTCTTTGAAAATGCCCAAGATGGCATACCAGATCTGGAACTAGGGCCTACTTCTCCCCCTATGTCTAGTGACTCCTCTTCACTATCATCACCAAAGAATTATTCTGACCCACCAGCCTCATAATTTATGTCATCACCAGTTGTAGAAGGCATATATGTGATGGCATCCTTTGCTCTTTGCATGGATTGAGTAGTGTGTACCAAATTTAGTATCCTTTCTGTATTTTTATTGCCCTGTCCAGCCAAAAGTTGATATGTTGGAATAGGATGAGTAAATGTCTCAGCATCCAAAGAGGTGGAATCTATAACAACTTGAATATGCTGAGATAGTTCCTCTCTGTCTGCTTTATTGACATTCATTAACTCACTAACAATGATGCCCACCCTTATTTCTCCTGTAACTGCATTTCTCTCATGATCTCTCTGTTCTTGCATCAAGGGCTCCCCTTGGCTTCCCATCCTCACACCCTCACCTTCACCATCTAAGGTGGGACTCCTCTCACTCACTTTTTCCAGTCCAGAAGAAATGGACTGCATTTGTTCACTTATTTTCTCTCCTTTTTCCTGGGAGCAACCCATACTATCACTCCCTTCCCTCAGTCCTAAGAGTGATTGTACTACCACTAAGTCTTCTACACTTGTAAGAATTGAAGAAATTTGAAGTTGTGCAGAGACACCCGATGGATGATGAATATCCATCGAGACAGTAGTATGGCTATCCGACGGGTGACTGCTCTTAAGCTTATCCGTCGGGATACAATCACTACTTGATGGATGATGAATATCCATGGGGATAGAAGAAATGAATGAGTTTGGAGTGGAGACTATTGTAGACTCTGTGCAGATTGATGAAAATTTAGGCACAGATGTCTCAACAGACTCAGAAAGAAATGGCAACTGAGCCAACAAATTATCTAAAAGATGATGCTCACTTGCTTGGATTTTTGGCTTCTCCAAAAGAGTTAAAGATGGAGAATTTGGAAGTGATGTATTGATCATGTCAACATCCAGTGAGTGTGTGGGTGAGTTTGGTGTTTGAGGTGCTTCTATCACTAGAGATTTTGGCTGTGACTCCACATTTACTGGAACCACGTCAAACTGACTTTGAAAGGGTGCAGTGACTGAGTCTATTGCTTCATTTTACAATGTGTGTGCACCCTGTGTATCCCTAGTTGGTTTAGATTTCTTCTTTCTGGCATAAGTTTGGGGTGAGATAGTGTCCCTTACACTCTTGGCCTGTACTCTTGGCTGAGAGCTTTGTTCAATAGTCACATCCTTTTGGGAGGATGCAACTAGTAATGAGCTTAAGTCCTTTTCAAGCACTGTAGTTTGTTGAGAAGCTGCAGTGTGGCTAGGCAAACACTCACCTCTCCAACCTTATTCTTAGGGCTTCTTTGATTTTCACCCTGTCTCTCACCTTGCTTACCCCCCTTCACACTCCCCTCTTTGATTTTAGTGCATTTTGCAACTGGTTTCTTTTAAAAGAAACCAGGGGGGGCTTTCTTAGACTTGGATTTTGAAATTTGTGGTTTAGTAGCTTGGATAGGTATCTGTTGGGTCATTGACACAGATGCCATAGCTACACTAGAAGGCAAAGAAATGTGTGAGGTTGGAAGAGTGGAGACAGTAGAAATTACCTCACTAACATGAGGTAACTCCATTACTGGAAAATAGAATAAGGGCACATCTTTGTGGTGATTTGCTCTATTAAGATCTACAATAATTTTTCTTTCTTGAACCCAACAGTTCAGCTTGTTGGTTGGGATCTCAATTACAATGTTCTCAATAAGATGATTAGCAAGCATCATAAAGAATCTAGCATAATAGACACTTTTACCTCTCTTATTGAGTTCTCCTAACTTAAAACCTAACTCAAACAAGACCAAGTCACTGAAATTAAAATATTTATCAGTAACTAGCATGTAAAGCATGTTAAGCATGTAGATGTTAAAAGAGTCAAAATTGCTAATTTTACCAGAAAGTACCTTAGTTACCACATCACACAGATAACTCCATTTTTTTCTAAGACCCAACCTCCTAATTTCACTTAATTTAGAGGTAAAAAGTGCATAACCCATGGAATTTAGCATGTTAACTATATCAGTGTCTGTGTGTGGAACAGTAGCAGTATTATCAGAAATTCTAAAGCATGCTTTGGCAATGTCACTATTAATGCAAAATTGTTTACCTTTGAGAGTGAAAGTGATGGTCTTGTCAGTTGAGTTGTACACTACAGTTGTCCATATCTCTTCTACAACCTCACAATATATTGTGGGAGATTCCAACATAGCATAGTTGAGTTTACATCCTTTCATAAAATCCATCATTTTGTGATAATCTCTAGACTGTTGAATCTCCTTGTCCACTAGAGCTGTGAAGTTGTTCTTTTCATAGATATATCCAGTTTGAGACATGATTTTTACTACAGGAGCCATTGCTAAAGATTTGAAATATGTAGAGAGAGAATTTGCTTTTGAGGAAGAAAGAAGTTAGAGCAATTGAATCTTGAGAATGATAAAAAAGTAGAATAAAAATGAATTCTGCTTTTATACTATCTCGAAAATAAACTGTCAAAAATAATAAAGTAAAATAAAGTTACCAATCAAAATAGCCCAAAATAGCCGTTTAAAAATAAATAAACCGTAAAAATTTTGTCACTTAACCGTCGTGTCATGCTTACAAACTCTAAGTATACTCGATGTATAATGTCAGAGTTTTAACGGCTAAGATTGAGACAATTCAACGGATGAGGATAAATAAGTTATCCATCGAGTTATAAAATACTCCAGAAAAATAATTGATTTTTATTAACAAATAGTATTCCGATGGATGATCAAACTTGATGGATAATGAGCATCCGTCGGGATGTAAATTTTGACTTAGCCAAAATTTCATCCAAAACAGAAGAATCAATTAAATTTCTGGCTACACAATAACTTGCAAAAATATCTGAAATGATTCAAGAATAATTGAGCATACCTAACTCACTTACCAACCTTGAAAAGGTGGATTCATCAAGTGGCTTGATAAATATATCTACAAGCTGCTTTTCACTTGGAACAAAATAAAGTTCCACAGTACCATTCATCACATGTTCCCTTATGAAGTGGTACTTGATGTCTATGTGCTTTGTTCTTGAATGCTGCACTGGATTTTCAGTGATGGCAATTGCACTTGTGTTATCACTGAAAATGAACACATAACACATAGCAGTTAGGGTTTAACAACTTACACATTTAATCACATCATAATACACATAATTTATCATTATTATAATATAATACCAGCGTAATTCCTCGGTCGTTACATTCTCCCCCCCTTTAACAAGATTCTGTCCTCAGAATCACATTATGCAAATAACTGAGGATACCTTTCTAACATTTCACTCTCAAGCTCCCAGGTTGATTCTTCAACCACTGGGTTTCTCCATAAAACTCTCACTAATGACACAGACTTATTTCTTAATACCCTCTCTTGCCTATCTAGAATTCTTATTGGATGTTTAACATACGACAAATCTGCCTGAAATTCTACTGGTTCATATTCTATTATATGCCTTGTATCAGGATTATACTTCTTAAGCATAGATACATGAAATACGTTATGAATGTGCTGTTCTGTTATTATGTTAGAATTGGATTGTTTTTATAAAATTGTGGACCAGATTCGTGGTCAGACCATATAATGGTCTGTAGAGAAGGGAGTTGTGTTTTGAATATTTCCGAAGTTCGCCGGAAACCGGCAAACTTCACGGCCAAATTCCGGATCGATTTGATTGCATGGTTATGTTCCTGGTAATCCGTAGATGTGATCTGGAGCTTGTGGCAAGGTGAGGAGGCCGGAATCGTGTTCTCCGGCCACCCCTGTGTTTTCCGGCGACTGGACTGCAAAATTGCAGTTTAGTCCCTATAGTTTTGTAGATGATGAAGTTTAGTCCCTGATGAGGATGGATGCGATGCATGACATCTATAGCAGGTTTGCACATGATATGAATCAGATACTGATAGTGATCATGACAACAATGAAGACATGGAACAAATGGTTGATCTATTTGTTAAAGGCTTAAAGAAGATGGTCTACAAGAACTTCAAGAAAAGAAGAAGATTTTCCAGAAAAGGTTTCAGTTCCTCAAACTCTGATAAGAGGAACAACAGAAGAAGTACTGATTGAAAGGAATCAAAATCTGGAAAACTTGACAAGTCAAAGGAAAGATGCTACAACCGTGATGGAATTGGACACTTTGTAGCTGACTGCAGAAAACCCCAAAGTTGAGAAGAAACAAGCCTTGATCTCAAAGAGGAAAAAACTGGGATGATTCATCAGATTCAGATGATGGGATCAATTATGCTCTCATGGAAAACGCTGATACTGAGGCTGACAATGCTAAATTAAAGGTACCTCGGACTACTCTTGCTTTTGATACTGATGATATTTGTGAATTAAGATTGATTCTAAAATCTCTGCATGTTAGTTATAGGGATCAAACTTTAGAGAATGATAGAATCAAGAATGAGAACTCTAAGTTAAAGAAAAGGAATGATCGCCTAGAAATTGAGTTGCTTTCATGCCAGAAATCCAAAAAGAAAGACATAATGATGCTTATATTAAAGAAAAAATGTTAGAAAGGCATGATTTTCTAGAAAAGGAGTTAGCTAAAGAAAGAGATGTTATTAAACTTTGGATTAACTCAGTAAAAACAACTAAGGAAATTTTAGAGAATGGTTGTTGGGGATCAGGATTAGGATATGCTAATAGATCTAATTCTGAAAAGAAAATTGAAAAAGAAACTGAGAAAAATAAACCAGTAAATACTGATACCAAGGTCAAACTGAACAAAGTTCAGTTGAAGGCCATTAAGTTTAATCCAAGTGCTGATGCTGTTAAATCAGTTAATGAGGTAGGTTCAACCTCAGCACCTAGCTCAAACTTAATTACCGATAAGAGTGAACAAGTTCACACAAAATCAATAAATATTGGTTTAATGACTCAGAAACAGCTCAAGCAAAAGCTGAAGGCTTTACACATGAAAGACAAAGAAAAAAGGCCTAGGAAAAATAGAAATCGTAAGGTAGGTGTTAATAAGAATGGTAATTATGTAGATTGTTGACTCTATATGCCTTTCCCACAGCATATCCAACAAAAATTCCTTCATCTGCTTTAGCATCAAACTTCCCATTTTGATCAGTTTGATTCCTCAAGATGAAACATTTGCAGCCAAAGACATGAAGAAAATTTAGAGTTGGTTTCTTGTTCTTGAACAATTGGTAGGGTGTCATACACTTTTCTTGATTAACCAAAGAAATATTCTGAGTGTAGCAGACAGTATTTACAGCTTCAATCCAAAAATATGTTGGTAACTTTGATTCTTCAAGCATTGTCCTTGCATCTTCAATAAGAGATCTGTTCTTTCTTTCCACTACTCCATTTTGTTGTGGAGTTCTTGCTGCGAAAAACTCATGCATAATCCCATTCTCTTCACAAAATGATCTCATCACAGAATTCTTGAACTCAGTTCTATTGTCACTCCTAATTCTTCTTACTTTAAAATCAGGATGATTGTTGACTTGCCTTATGTAATTGATGATGATATCACCAGCTTCATCTTTAGACTTAAGGAAATATGTCTAAGAGAACTTTGAGAAATCATCCACAATTACTAGGCAAAATCTTTTCCTTGAGATGGAAAACACATTGAATGGTCCAAATAAATCCATGTGTAGCAATTGCAAAGGTTCTTCAATTGTTGAATCAAGCTTCGTTCTAAATGATGCTTTAATCTGCTTTCCTTTCTGGCAGGCATCACACAATTCATCCTTAGAAAAATCCACTTGAGGAATGCCTCTAACCAGTTCTTTCTTGACAAGCTCATTCATGGTCTTGAAGTTTAGATGAGACAGCTTCTTGTGCCTAGCCAACTTTCATCTTGACTTACTTTACAGAGAAGACAAGTGACAGATTCTACATTAGATGAGTTGAAGTCAGCTAGATACACATTTCTTTTTCTCACTCCAGTGAGAACCACTTTGTTGCTCCTTTTGTTTTTCACAACACAGGCTTCTGAATTGAAGGTTACTGAATTGCCCTTATCACAAAGCTGGCTGATACTCAACAAATTATGCTTGAGACCATCCACTAGGGCAACCTCTTCAATGATGATATTGTCTTTTGAAATCAAGCCATATCCCACAGTATAACCCTGGCTGTCATCTCCAAAAGTAATACTTGGGCCAACTCTTTCCTTGAACTCAGTGAGCAGGGTAGAATCTCCAGTCATATCCCTTGAGCAACCACTATCCAGATACCAAAGATTCTTTTTGTTTCCTTGCACACATCAAAATCAAATCAAGTTGATTTTGGTACCCAAGTTTCCTTGGGTCCTACCTTGTTAGCTTTCTTCTTTGGTTTCTTAGGTTTAATTTTATTTGACTTGGGAATTTCTGATTTATCCTTAGTCATTTGAGTTGGACCTTTGAAACCAGTCATTAAGACAGAATTATCATGCATATTTTGATTAATAGGAAAAGGCATGCTGTTAGCAAATATGTTTTTCCAGTAAGGCATGTTAAATGGCATTTGTAGCATACTAAATGCAGCATAATAAGGATTAGGTGCAAATGAATATTAGCAAATTGTGAATTCATATTATGAGTAGACATATCATTCATGGGCATGGTAGGCATAACAGTCATGTTAGGAAAAGAGGGAGGCACATACACAGGAGTAGGCATGGCAAGTTTGCAATTAACAGATAGGTTATTAACACTACCACACTTAACACAAACTTTTCTTGGTGCATATTTATCAGGTGTGTAGTTGTTATGCTTGTAAACTCTCACTTTCCCATTTCTATTGTTTTTCTTTTTGGTTTCTGTTTTAACCTCAATCTTTTCTAATCTATCATTCAATTGCTTGATGGACCGATGACCAACATTAACTTTCCTATCTTTCTTAACTTGACTTGATTCTCCTGAAATAAAGTGCTTAGAAACAGATCCATATTTCTCATTAAGCTTGGCAAGCTTAGCTTTGCTCACAGGTCTACTCACAGCCGACGGATGTGGCTCTTTGTCACTCGACGGATAATCCTTTTGATAATCCGATGGATGATTTTCATCATCCGTCGAGTCCACATCTGTCAACAATCCTTCAACCAAATTGGATTCCAGCTTCTCCTTACTCTTCTTCCCGGATGCATCACAAAAGGACTCAATACCTTGAACTTTAGTGATTTGAGCATGGACATCTCTGGATGATTTCTATGCTTTAATCACTTCCTGTTTTCGTTCAAGATGCTTCTTTAAAATCTCATCTTTCTTCAAGGACTCAATTAATTCATCCTTGGCAATCTTACACTCAATTCTCAATTTTTCAAATTTAATAAACTGAGACTCTAGCACATTATTTCTCTCACTTAAAAACAAATTATTTTCTTTAATTTTTGCATTTTCCTTAGTGAGAGACTTAAGTGTAACACACAAGTGATACAATTATGTGGACATGTCATTGATTGCATCATTACACTCAACTTTAGATAAATGTGCTAGGTTAGTGGTGATTACCTGATTACTTGAAGAACTTGTTTCTGTTTCATCAGATTTGGCCATCAGGGCTAGGTTGACATAGCTTGTTTCTTCATCTTCATCCAATCCATCAGCTGTTTAGTCATTTTCTTGTGTAGTGAAAGCCCTTTACTTTTGCTTGAGGAGGCTGGGGGCTTCAACGTTGGGCAATCCCTCTTTATGTGTCCTACCTTCCCATATTAGAAACACGTTAATTTGGGCCGGGTGCAACTGTTGGCAAGGTGCCCGATTTGGTCACACAGGTAACATCTCAGAGGGGTTCTTGTCTGGTTACACACTCCAAGGTGCCTCTTCTTACAGGTTTGACATTCTGGTATTGGGGCACGTGGTTGGCTATGAAATGTTGCCCTAGATTATCCGCCGCCCTGGCCAATGCTCTCACTTGGGGCCTTTCTGAATCCGGGGCCTCTTGCAGGTTGGGACACCGCTCCCCTGATGAACTTACTTGGAAGGCTCCTATTTCCGGTTTCTATTCCTTGGCTTCCTATCTTCCTCTTCCTATTCTCCTTTTCTTTCACAGTCTGCTCACTACTAGCTTCAACAATCGAGGCTTTCTGTACTAAGGTGGCATAGTCTGTCAGCTCTAACACTACTACTCGGTTCTGTATCCATTGTTTCAGACCAAGCTGGAACCTTCGCGCTTTCTTTTCTTCGGTATTCACAAACTCAGGCATAAATCTAGACAACTCAGTAAATTTGGCCTCATATTCTGCCACGCACTTTGTGTCTCTCTGATAAAAGATCTATTCACCGCTTGGTGAACATGATAATGGATCGGAGAAGAGGTACCACTAGGGGCCACAGGAGGAACCAGAGGTCTCGAAGAGGAAGAACTAGGACCACAACCGGGAGGAAAATCCCTAACAGCAGACACAGACCTACGTACCAAGCGGGGATGAGCACTAGGTCCAGGGATGTCCCTTGGTACAAAGGAAGGAACTGATGGGGGAGGCATAAGTGTCTCCTCAACAACAACATCCACAGTCCTCTCGGAGTCAGAGCTATCCGAGTCTGATGGCTTCTCCCGAGATGGAGAACTAGAGATCACGATAGGCCACTGCCAACATGATAAATATACAGGAAAGACACAACAAGGTCAAGGCAGTTCTATCGAAACATAAATAGATGCTAGGGTAATACCGTCGGAACCCTCGAATGACTCTAGGGTTTGCTCCTCTATATGAGTTGCTTAATCACACCTTAAGACTCAATTCTACACCTTTTTAACTCAATCCCTAACCTAGATCAGGGACTTGAACCTGTAGCTCTGATACCAACTATGACGGCCTCAACCCCGGGGTCAGGAGTTGACTTCACCAAACATACTTACTAGAAATATAAACAACAAGATTATTATTAAAATAAACTAACGTGACTGCGGAAGAAGATCCGATCCAGGTTCAAGTATGATCCAAGCTACACATTATTACAAACCATTTATTCAAAAGTCTAACACACACTAACTTATTCAACAACTCATCAGACCGCACGTGGCCTGATACTAACTACCTCTAAGGAGCCGGGTCCTGAAGGGGCTGAAACACAGTTCTGCCAAGGTCTGATTGGTCTTCTAGGCATCTACGATATATATATATAACAGGTTGCAAGGGTGAGCATAATCACTCAGCGGTACCAATATATAAATAACAAGATTAAAACAATAATGTAAACAATGATGGGAACAAAGCTGTAATCATGCGAACAACATTATATAATGAAAAACTGAGATAACTGGATATCACTGACTAGCATGCTTTTAACAAAACAAACGTAGTAGTATTGTAAAGCATAATGTAATGTGACATGTAATCGAGGATTCATAACTTAACATGAAAATAGAAACAGATAAACAATATTAAACTGTGAAGCACAAGAACCCTACAGATGAAGACATGATAAACACAAAGAACCAAATGATGCAATTGACTCTTTAAGTCCTCTAACAGATCATGGGAAGAAGTTCATTGTAATGTTCAAGCAGCCTTGAAGGATAAGAATAAGGGACTTTAAGCATCAGTTACATGAATTGATTTGAAGTGTTACAGATCAAGGGTTCATTAAAAGAAGCAATGGATAAACATCAATCTGTATTAGCTCAGAAACTCAAGTTAAATTGAATTGGAATTCTCTCAATGCTAGTTGTTTGTGAACCAGACCAGTGCACCAAACATCAGTATTCAAGAAGGAATTTTGATTCAGTTACAGAAGAAAATATTGATACAATGAAGAATGATTTGGCAAAATCAAGAATACTCTATGTCATAAAAGTCTTCTACTTGGTCACCACATAAGTGTACAAGGTCTATGGTCATCACAGAACTGGTCGCCATAGAGAAAATCTCTAATGCACCACTCAGGTTGCCATAGAGATTCTCTATGGTACCAGTGGTCGCCATAGGCTCTAGTCACCACAGAAGCCTGTCACTACCTGGTCGCCATAGGATCTTAAGTTGATCTCAGAACAAGTAAATCTATTGGTCACCACAGAAGATTTCTTGGTCACCATAGAAGACCCTTGGTCGCCATAGAGGATATGCAGTCGCCATAGAATTCTACAGAGATACAGGTCATCATAGAAGGCTTCCATGGTTGCCATAGAAGAGTTGTATTCATTGATTTCATTACAGCAATGTTAAATGGAATGTATGGACACAAACATGCCACCTGTCCTTTGAATTTGGAAGTCTACAAGAAGCTAAATGAATGCATTTCATTTTAGTTAGTTATCTTCTTCAGCAAACACAGAAAGTTTATGGGAGCTCCAATAAAGCTTCACATTTATTACTCTTGTAAACATACTGTTATGCTGCTGAATTTATTGTAGCTAATCAATACCTTGATTAGATTGTAGCAACCTCAAGGTTTATATTAATAAAACAATAAATTTTTCGAATTGTTTTGTGTTATTTTGGTTCCGTACTTTTAACGAAGAACTTGAAATGAATCGAAAAAGATTGTAGGTATCGTATTCAACCCTCCCCCTTCTACGATCCTTTGGGACTAACAAGTATGATGTGTAAGTATCAGAGTCCAATTTTAGCAGGCTATTTACAGTTATAAAACCACTGTATCAAGTACTTATACCCTTACGGGAATCGCAAAGCCAAATCAGATATATAACGGATATGTGAAGACAACTGATCAGGCTATCAACACCAGACAACTCTAACTGCCATCCCATTTACCTGTTCCGGAACTCAGAGACTAGCTAGGTCTCTGGCCTGCTGGACTAATCGGTTATAATTTGCGTGCAACCGAATTAGCCTCTTACGCCACCTCAATAGGCCTACTCTGACCCCTATGTATCCCATATCTAATCGTTTTATCCAGTTTTCAAAACACTTGTACCTATCTCATTCCAAAATTCATTCATTTTTAACAGTACACATATAAACTCTAGTTCACAAATCATTTCATTCGAGATAGGTACCTTTCGAAGTTACTTTTCCCCAAAACAGGTTGAAAACAGTGATTTATAACTACAGCGGATACGTAACTTAAAGCGTTCCTGTTCCATTACGAGATTAAAACAATAGCTATTCATACATACTGAACCATAAAAGAATGGTCAGGGGTACTTGCCTTGCAACGCTTTCGGAAACCCTAAGTAGCTTTTACGCTAACTTCGGTCCTGGAGAAACTCGACTGGGATCTACAAATACAGAATACCATAATCAGTTATATCGACATGCTTGACATCCTAAAACCCTAATAACCCAATTTGATATCCCGACTCATATAGTGATTATACACGTAGTCACGTAATCACATAGTCCGCATATAAATAGGGGTAAAATGTTTAATATAATAGTGTACGTTTGAAAATAAATTTTAGAAAATTTTGGCAGCAACTCTTTTGTTTATAAGCCTACCCATCGATTACAATCGACGTCAATCTCAACAATCACAGCAATTCATAATTTCATACAACACGCATGTTAACACAACTCACATTAAAAATAATTATTAAATTTTGAAAATATTTTATATAAATTGTTTTATTTATTTATAAAAATTAGGACTCAGAACAACGTCATCACCATCCACCGTCCACTCGTACAAAGTCATCGCGGACGACGGAAAAATTCTCGGAGCACTCGACTACTCGAATTCCAACGGGAAAATTTCACCGATACAAAATTAATTTATTCCGCATGAATTATTTATTTCATGAAATTACTCAAGAATTTCCCTGCAGAAATAAAATAAAAAATATTAAAATTTTAATCTGACAAGCACAAACGCATAGCACGCGCACCCCACCGGAAAACAAAGGCACAACCGAGAAAACAGAAGGCATCTACCAACTATAATCCAACAACCATCAATTAATATACACACATATATAATTATATGCATATATATTAATCAACAGAATAGAACCGAGAGAATACCGGGAAAACGAGCCGGAAAAATGGCCGGAGAAGTAACAGAACCGCCGCAGAGCGGGCACAGGAGAAAGAAAAAGAAAGAATAGAGAAGAAGAAGAAGAGTGAGATGAAGAGTAGAAATCGAGAGGAGTGACGGGAGAGATTAACAAGCTCGAAGGGGAAGAAACAGGGGGGTGGGTTTTTGTTTATTTTATTTTTTATTTTTTTTTCTTTTTTAACCTCCTGCTAACACGTATCAATTGGAGAGGATACGTGTCAAAATTTTTATATAAAGTTTTGACACGTGTCCCCTAATATCGAATGGTTCGAATTTCTGGCTCGCTTTCGCAAATAAATGTACCGAGGTGCACATAAAACAATCTCCAAAAATTACGAAAATAGTTTTAAAATATCATAAATGTCCCGAAGTTTATAAAAACATAAATTTCATAATTCTAAAACAATTTCTGAAATGCAGTTTGTACCCGCTTTTATCAATTAAACGAAACAACGCGCGGGTGAAATTAATCCCGAAAATTTCCAAAATAATATTAAAATTCCCAGAATATTATGAACTTAATAAAATATGAGTTTCGTGATTTTTGAAGAATTTTGAAATTAGATATGGAATTTGCAAATAAACACACTCAGAAAATCATTTAAAGATAAATACTTAGTGAAATATTGATTTCTCAATTTTATAAAGTCCTAAAAATAATTATTAAAATTATAAAATTGTATAACAAATTTTAGAGACAATCCAAATATTTATGAAATTAAAACGGTAATAAAATTACTTTTAAAAGCATAACAAAACCACATATCTCAATGATAAATCACAAAATCCAATCCATATACCAACATACTACAAATAAATAAATAATAATCAACAAACTGCTGCCAAAAATCAATACACACCTTTTATTTAATTATTTATTCCATTATTACACTTTTAAATATTAAAAATAAAAGAGAATACACGAGTCGTTATAATAGATGCTTTCATATCAGTATTTAAAACTAAATGAACATCATGATCAGCTAAAGTTTGAGCACATTCCATACATATATTTTCACTTGGTAATCTCCAAAAATGATTCCATTCAAAAGCCCTGTGAGGATGTAAAATAGCAGCATGACCAGATGATGAACCAAAAGTAGATAATTTAGATGCTTCAATGCCAACATTCAAAACAGCATCATCAGGATTATCATCATTAGAGTCATCAGAATCATCTAGATCACCAGGATATCTCTTTGGAATATCAAAATCAGGAACTATGCCTTTGAGTTTTAAATCAAGATTTGACTTAGAAGGCTTAGTTACCTGTGTAGATCCTGTAAGAAAAGAACCATGAGTACCTAAATCTCTCTTTTCTTTTAAAGTGATCTCATCACCTCTTACTCCACTCATCTCATGACTTTTAAGAGTCAGAGCTTCCTCACAAGGATTAACTATATCATGTCTCTCATCTACCTATCCTTTTTCCAGGTAAGGATCCCGCCTCTCTTTAATTCTGTTTTTTACTAAATCTTTTCTCTCAGTCTCAAATGAAAATCTCAGAAAAGTTTGTCCTACAGAAATAAGAGGTGGCTGAGAAGAGTTTTCTGTGATCATATGACCAGAGGTATTCCTTTATAGAGGTCTAATCATAGTCATATCAGCAGATAATTTTTTTTTAAAGAATATGTACCTTGTGGAGTATCAACCATTTCTATATCCTTGAGTGGTTGTACCAATATTGCTTCAATCTTGTCTTGAGAAGTGATCAGTACATCTGTTAAATCAGGAACAACTTCATCAGGATTTGACTTTGTGTCATGAATGTGCTGCTTGTCTAAAATTGATCCATTGGTAGAATTTGATACTAAGTCTGCAACAGTACTTTGAACTATTAGTTCTTGTGTGACTAGAGGTGTAGAAGCTTCTTCAATCCTTTGAACTGAAGGTTCTTGTGTGCTTCCCTCAACGATAGGATCATGGATAACAGCATCCAATTTAAAAATGTGCTTTTGATGAACTTTCCTGTCATGTACTGTCTTCATCATATCATGAACCACAAAACTATGACTTCCTTGAGCAATGTAAGGAATAGTCAGATATGAGAATATGCTTGCACCTACACTTTGAGCAGGTAGTTTTTGTGTAGCTGGGGCTTTAACAGGTGCATCTTCACTTTGAGAAGATGGTTATTGTGTACCGTACCCCTTCTGTGGTGTTAGAAGTGTGATATTCTTGTATTGAGAAATAGATGAAGTCTTTGCTTTCCGCTTGATAGACTTCTGCAGATAAACTTCCTTAGCAATTTCAACTTCCTTGGCTGTATGAGATGTAGAAATTGTCTGATCAGGAATTGTCATAATCTTATCAGGAATTGCTTGAGAACTGTCAGGATTTGACAAAGATTTTTCAGGATCTGTAGATTCCTGATCCAGAGCAATATTAGCCAACACTTGAAGACCATCTGGTTTCTTGTGAATCTTTTCTGCTAACTTCATTAATCTTCTTTTCTTAGGTTTAGCAGCTACAACCAAATTTTGATCTTCCCATATACTAGCACCAGTAACCTCCACTGGTCTAGCAGGCTTTTTGAACACAATTGGACCATCACTGTCACTTTCAGAATGTGATGATTCATCAAATAGTTTAGTACCAGTTCAAACTTTCCTTTTCTTGCTTTTTGCAAGGTTCTTCATGTGTGTTGCTAATAAAACACTTTTCTTCCTTACTCCACCTTGTTATTCCAAAGATACGGGTGAGAGTGAAACAACCTTTAGACCTGATTGTCTCTGAGACAAATCAGACTTAGCTATTGTCTTTGATTTTGCAACTGATTCCTTTTAAGAAGAATCAGAGGTGATATTGTGTTTCGATTTAAGTGAAGAAAAATGAACACTTGGGGTCAAGAATAGGGTTGGATGTGCCCTGTCCCACGACGTCAGGATTTGGAAAATTATATTTGTTAGGAATTTTGTTAGACAAAAACACCCACAATTCTCTTGGTAAAACAGTTCCTCTCCTGAAAGTATCTTTCCTTTTTGCTAAATCAGTCAGAGATTTAAAATTGATTTGAAAGATCATCAGTAATTCATCGTTTTCAAAACTTTCACCAGGTAAAAGATATGTAAATATCAATTTTAAGAACCTAGTGTAACCAACACCACCAGCTTTATCACTAAATCGAGCTATCAGGAATTGCATAATAGTGTTACCATAATTTGTCATCAATGATCATCTGCTGTTTTCTTGAATTTTCAATCTACTAATTGTTCTTATCGAGACATAAAACACTCAAGTCAGTTTTACACATGCATTATCAAAAAGAATATGAACAAATATAGTAGAAAACTGCTGGGAACCACGGACTTAGGGTGTTACTACGTTTTACGATAAAGATTATGAAAAGAAAATCACCTTGTTAACGGTTGATTCCACGCTCTTCTATTGTATTCCCAAATTTCCTTGAGCGAAGTGTGGCCTCTGTCTTCTCAAGTTATCCTCCCTTCTTGCTCCTTGATGGCTACAATAGGTTTTCACCCACTACCAAGCAAGAAGAGAATAAGAATATATATAGGCTACAATAGGGACCATGGATAATTAGGTTGGGCCTTATAATTACATCTTGAACCTAGCCCAATGTAATTAAATATTAATTCAATCCACTAAAGAATTAATATTTGCACTACCTTTCCTAATACCGCAATTTAAATAATTAATTCGGTTCCAATATTATTTGCTTATTAAATTCCCCATGTTTAAAATATCACATGTCCATTAATAAATAAATTACTGATAATTTATTTAATTAATATCTTTTATCCTTGATCATCCACTCAACCTTTATTTAATTATGCCAGAATAAATTCCACCTGCAGGGTTTCTCATAATTAAATCTTTTTGAGCTTTCAAGGGGACATCATTAACCCGAATATTATCAGGACATGGATTCCTTCAATAAATAATATCCACCATGTATATAATTCCATCACCCAAAATATAATGATATAATTCAAAAGAATTACTTCATATATAAATCAAAGCATGTAAATAATATACACGTGTCAATTATTATTTCCGGATTAAGAACCTAAGCATTAATAATAACATAGAATCTTAGTTCTCCTTCTTAATCAGTATTAAGGGAACAATTCTAATTTTGATCCTGTTCAATATACACAAAGTATATTAGTATTATTTATTAGTCAATATAAACTAATCTAAATAATACTACAGCCATACCAGTGGATTGTCCAACACCACCTGTGCTGTGAACCTTATTATATTATATAACCGTATTTAACAATCTAATATTCTGTATCCCATTTGATACTAGATTGTTCACAATATATAATATTAGACAACATGTAAACATTCAAATGATTCTCAATTAAACTGGCTAGAAATAAATGTATATACTTCAAATAAATATTTTCAGTATACACTAACAGAAAACATGTAAGAGAATAACAAGTTTCCTGATATGCATTAAATAGAGATTTCAATGATATTAATGAAGATGATTACAAGATGTAGAATTACAAAAGATTCCTAACTCCTAGAAGCTAGAACCTATTATATCTTCATCTTCTTTGTGGCTTCCTGACTCTTCAAAGCCCTATGACAGCAAATCCATGAGATTGAAGTTGTAAGAGAAATAATGTTCTCCTACAATGTGAGAGCTTTATCATCAGAAGACAACCGGGCAGATCCTTTCACAAAGAGCTTTCCAACCAAGGTTGATTTCCTCTTATCCCTATCTGATTGGAAATCTGAATCAGTATATCCCAAAGGAAATAGATTTGAGGCCTTGTAAATTAACATATACTCCTTAGTCCTTCTCAGGTACTTGAGTATAGTTTTTACTGCACTCCAATGTTCCTGACCTGGGTTCGACTGATATCTACTAACCATGCCTACAGCAAAGCAGATGTCAGGCCTCGTACATAACATAGCATACATTAAGCTTCCACATGCTGAAGCATAAGGAACTGCTTTCATGCTCTCTATATCCTTAGATGTCGAAGGACACTGCTTCTTAGATAGAGCAACTCCATGCTTAAAAGGTAAAAAACCTTTCTTGGAGTTCTGCATGTTAAAACGAGCTAATACTTCATCAATGTAGGGCTCTTGAGATAAAGCCAACATCCTTTTCTTGCGATCCCTTATAACTTTGATCCCAAGGATGTATGCCGCTTCACCTAAGTCCTTCATGTCAAATTGTTTGAACAACCATGCCTTTACTAATGACAACATCTCAACATTGTTTCCAATGAGTAAAATATCATCTACATATAGTACTAGAAAAACCACTGCATTACCTTCACTTCTCTTAAACACGCACGATTCGCTTGGACTTTGATCAAATCCATATGACTGGACTGCCTGATCAAAATGAATATTCCAGTCTCTAGAAGCTTGTTTAAGTCCATAAATAGACCTCTTAAGCTTACATACCAGATGCTCTTGGCCTTCCTTAATGAATCCTTTTGGTTGCTGCATATAGATGGTTTCTTCAAGACTTCCATTAAGAAAAGCTGTCTTGACATCCATTTGCCAAATCTCATAATCGAGATGAGCTGCTATAGATAAAAGAATACGGATTGACTTAAGCATGACTACCGGTGAAAAGGTTTCCTCATAATCGATACCTTCTTTCTGAGTATACCCTTTCGCAACAAGTCTTGCTTTCCAGGCTTACACCTTTTTATCTAATACCCTATTTTTCTTGTAGATCCACTTACATCCAATAGGTTTTATACCTTTGGGTGGTTCCACGAGCTCCCAGACCTGATTAGAATACATTGATTCTATCTCAGATTCCATCGCCTTTTGCCAAAGATCTGCATCTTTGTCTTGTACTGCCTCTTCGTATGTACGGGGATCATCATCATGTTCACCAGGGACCAAGTCCGAAGACTCTCCCAAAAACATGAATCTATCAGGCTGTTGAACAACCCTCCCACTACGACGAGGCACTGGTGCGGTATTAGTGACAGATTGTACATTATGTTGTGGTTGTTCTACTTGTACTACAGTTTCATGGGTATTATTTGTCCCTCCCACTAGTTCCTCTAAAACGACACTACTCATGGGTTTGTGATTCATTATATAGTCCTCCTCCAAAAATCTTGCATTGGTGCTAACAATGACATCCCGATTCTTCGGACTATAAAATAAATATCCTTTCGTTCCCATGGGGTAGCCTACAATCAGCTTTACTTCTGTACGAGATTCTAACTTAGTCGCGTTCTTGTTCAGCACATGTGCTGGACAACCCCATATTCGAATATGTATTAGACTCGGTTTATCCCCGGTCCACAATTCTAAGGGGGTTTTAGGAACCGACTTAGAAGGTACTAAGTTCAGAAGATAAGCTGCTGTCTCTAAGGCATGTCCCGAAAACGACTTGGGTAAATCCGAATAACTCATCATCGATCTAACACTCTCTAAAAGAGTCCGGTTCCTTCTCTCTGCTACACCGTTCTGCTGGGGTGTGCTTGGTGCAGTTAACTGGGATTCTATCCCATTTTCTGATAAATATTCCCTAAATTCTCCAAGCAAGTATTCGCCACCACAATTTAATCGTAGTGACTTGATACTTTTATTAAGTCGCTTCTCCGTTTTAGCTTTGTACTCTTTAAACTTATCAAACCACTCAGACTTACGGCGCAACAAATAAATGTACCCATATCTAGAATAATCATCAATGAAAGTGACGAAATATTCATAACCACCTCTTGCTTGGATATTCATGGGTCCACATAAATCAGAGTGAACCAATTCTAACAGTTGTTTGGCTCTATTCCCCTTTGCCTTGAAAGGCCTATTAGTCATTTTACCTTCTAAGAAGGATTCACAAACTGGAAATGGCTCCACTGCCAATGAGCTTAAAGGCCCGTCTACTACCAGTCTTTGAATCCTCCTCAAGTTAATATGACCTAATCTCAAGTGCCAAAGATATGTTTGGTTCAAACTAGAAGGTTCCTTTCTTTTAGTAGAGTTAGAAGATGTGTTGTTCAATTCCCTAAATTGCAGTTGCAGTGCAGGTTGACTAGGATTAATTATATACAAATTGTCTTGCAATGTACCAGAACATATAATTCGTTTATTCATCATAATAGAAACATTACGATCCAAACAAACATTATAACCATCCAAAGCAAGTTTAGAAACCGAAATTAAATTCCTTCTAAAAGAAGGTACATAAAGACAATTGTTCAAAACCAAAATCCTATCAGAACCAAAAGATAAATGAATAACTCCTACTGCAACTACTGCTACTTTCGTAGCATCTCCCATGAACACATATATCTCACCATCTCTAAGCATTCTGGATAGCTAGAACCCCTGCATAGAATTACAAACATGATCAGTGGCTCCTGTATCTACACACCAAGTGCTCGTAAATATAGCCGCTATAAATATTTCTGTAACTAGAGAAAGAGACATACCAGTATTGTTTGTCTTCTTAGGAAGAGGACAATCCTGTTTCTAGTGACCTGACTGTTTGCATCTGAAGCACTTTCCCTTAGGCTTTTTCACACCACCCTGAACTCCCTTTGCCTTCACAGCTTTTTGTGTCTGAGCCTTTTTCTTCTTCTTAATACCTTTCGGCTTAGAGGAAGAACCTTTCTCAGCCACATTCACTTGAACACTCTGCCGAAATAATCCTTTAGCTGCCTGAAGTTCTGTCAGCAGTTCCGCGAGACTATACTGCCTCTTGTTCATGTTGTAATTCAAGCGAAACTGCTCAAAACTCTTGGACAAGCTCATAAGGATAATGTCAATCTGGGTTTCCCCGTCAAGTTCAGCACCAAGGATCTCTATCTCATTCAGATGCGACATCATCTTGAGAACATGATCCCTTACAGGTGTGCCTTCAGCCATCTGAGTGTTCATTAAAGCCTTCATGGCTACTTGCCTAGCAGCCCTATTCTGATCTCCAAAAAGTTCCTTGAGATTAAAGAGCATATCCGAAGCAGTGGCCATAGACTGATGCTTATGCTGCAAAACACCCGACAATGCTGCCAGAATGTAACATCGCGACATCTCATCAGCCTTAATCCGCCGTTTATAATACTCTTTCTCATCTTCAGGAGCATCAACAACAGGCTGTTCAGGCTTGGGTTCATAAGTACAAAACTTGTACTCCTCAGCAGTTAACACAATGTCCAAATTTCGTTTCCATTCAATATAGTTAGGTCCGGTAAGTTTGTTATCCTTAAGTATGGTGAATAGTGAATTAAAGCCCATTTTATCCTGAGAATCATGCATAAAAACATCACATAAATAAGGGTGCATTAATTATTAAGATCTATTGATTCCTCTAACAATTATTAAAATTTAATGCACTAACATCTAAACACCATAAGCTTTTGGTACGCCACGATGTGTGACATGTATACCACCTAATTTTGTTTAAATGTTACTTCGGTCCTATTACTAAACAATATGCCACGTTGGGGTGGACTATATTATTTTTCATAGCTAAGTGTATACCATCATCAAATCTTAAATTATTTGAAATCCATGGAACTTGGTACGCCACGATGGGTGGCGTGTATACCTTCCAATATTCGTAATTTTGCCTTGAATAGAATACTTCAATTCAATATTCATCAATGGTTTGATTTCCAGGTAGTGGAAGAGTCACATCGGTCTCGCTTAAAACCCACAGCCTTACAAGTTCGATGAACTCGTTTTTGACAAAATCGCCCCAAATCAGAAATAAATAAAATCCGTATTTTATTCCTTTTAAAATTAATTTAAGAAGTTTGTTCTAGTAATTTCTATAACATTCTAGACACCATAAATTACATGCCACGATGGGTGACGTATATATAATTTATATTCGTCTTTATGTTAAATTACCTACAACCAATAATGGAGACCATGGGATTTAATTTCATATTAATTCCCTCTCCCACTTAGATTTTTTTATTAAAATTGAGGAATTTTAAAATTAAATGGGGTCCTATGTCGTTATAATTATGTCTAATCATGCATTCAAAATACACACATAATTTTAGCAACATATAACATTTAATTAAAGCAATAAATAAAATTCATGTCCATGTCGTCCTAATTAAGTTAAACATGCAATTTTAAAGGAATTACACACATAATTAACGACACACATAATCAATAAATTAAAGCAATAATTAAAAATTTAATGGAAAAAATTAAAATAAATTTTCCACTATTATGGCCCTTGAAAAAAAATCCAGCTTCCGAAAAAAAAACTGCCCCATCACCTGTTGCGCATGCTAGACCTGCGTTACAGCCAATCTGGGCGTGTTGCGCAGGTGCAGCCTGCGTTACAGCCAAAATAGGCATGTTGCGCAGGTTCGACCTGCGTTACCGCCGTAACTTGGCCTGTAACGCAGGTCCGGCCTCCGTTACCCCTGTTTCTGCTGTTTTTCACCGCGCCGGCCGCCTGTTCCTTTTCTGTGAGTTTTGTTTTGATTTTGTTCGATCCAAACACCAACAACAGCCCCTTGTAATCGCACAGCGGAACAAAAAACTACCGGAATTGATTTCCGATCGCACATAACTATTACAAAATACCCGGAACAATTACAAAAAAATAGATCTAATACAAAACTAATTTTGTAAAATCTATTCTAACACGATCAACCCTCGTGTAAATTATAACCACGATTAAACCACGTGGAAACCAAAACAGAAATTAACCACGATTAAACCACGTGGGATCCAAACACATAATTAAAATGTACATGGCCATAATAGTGGATTAATAACCTGCATCAAAACCAATACAAGCAAAACACTATATACACGCATATATAATTACGACATGGACATTATATCATAAAACGTATAACCCATTATCAGGCTCTTGATACCAATTGTTGGGAACCACGGACTTAGGGTGTTACTATGTTTTACGATAAAGATTACGAAAAGAAAATCACCTTGTTAACGGTTGATTCCACGCTCTTCTATTGTATTCCCAAATTCCCTTGAGCGAAGTGTGGCCTCCGTCTTCTGAAGTTATCCTCCCTTCTTGCTCCTTGGTGGCTACAATAGGTTTTCACCCACTACCAAGCAAGAAGAGAATAAGAATATATATAGGCTACAATAGGGACCATGGATAATTAGGTTGGGACTTATAATTACATCTTGAGCCTAGCCCAATGTAATTAAATATTAATTCAATCCACTAAAGAATTAATATTTGCACTACCTTTCCTAATACCACAATTTAAATAATTAATTCGGTTCCAATATTATTTGCTCATTAAATTCCCCATATTTAAAATATCACATGTCCATTAATTAAATAAATTACTGATAATTTATTTAATTAATATCTTTTATCCTTGATCTTCCACTCAACCTTTATTTAATTATGCCAGAATAAATTCCACCTGCAGGGTTTCTCATAATTAAATCTTTTTGAGCTTTCAAGGGGACATCATTAACCCGAATATTATCAGGACATGGATTCCTTCAATAAATAATATCCACCATGTATATAATTCCATCACCCAAAATATAATGATATAATTCAAAAGAATTACTTCATATATAAATCAAAGCATGTAAATAATATACACGTGTCAATTATTATTTCCGGATTAAGAACCTAAGCATTAATAATAACATAGAATCTTAGTTCTCCTTCTTAATCAGTATTAAGGGAACAATTCTAATTTTGATCCTGTTCAATATACACAAAGTATATTAGTATTATTTATTAGTCAATATAAACTAATCTAAATAATACTACAGCCATACCAGTGGATTGTCCAACACCACCTGTGCTGTGAACCTTATTATATTATATAACCGTATTTAACAATCTAATATTCTGTATCCCATTTGATACTAGATTGTTCACAATATATAATATTAGACAACATGTAAACATTCAAATGATTCTCAATTAAACTGGCTAGAAATAAATGTATATACTTCAAATAAATATTTTCAGTATACACTAACAGAAAACATGTAAGAGAATAACAAGTTTCCTGATATGCATTAAACAGAGATTTCAATGATATTAATGAAGATGATTACAAGATGTAGAATTACAAAAGATTCCTAACTCCTAGAAGCTAGAACCTATTTATCTTCATCTTCTTTGTGGCTTCCTGACTCTTCAAAGCCCTATGACAGCAAATCCATGAGATTGAAGTTGTAAGAGAAATAATGTTCTCCTACAATGTGAGAGCTTCAATCCAATGCCTCTCAGCTTCTTTGGCGCGACATTCCTCTTTAACAATAACCTCCAGTTGGAAAAACTGGAGATCAGTCTGCTGTTCAAAGGATAGCTCTTTATAGACTGATGATGGAACATCATGAGGATTATAGATTTCATCATTAATCTTAACTCTAAGTCCCCGAGGGTCATAATAGATATGACCCTCAAGCAACTCGAAGGCAAGAAAGTAAACTCCACCCTCAGTACGAGTGAAAAAATGCCTTTGATTCATGATGAAGGTTTTGAGAAGACAAAGGATTGTGTTTGGAGAGAGAAAGAATAAAACACTTGAACAATGTGTGAGATTTCTAAGCGATAATGAGGATGATTTATAGCCAAAATTTACTGGGAATCTAAAGAGATACTTTGATTAACCGTGTAATAATGAATACTGCATGCACAATATTACGCGTATCTAGGAAAATAATACATAGTCTCTTTAAATGCATCTATTCCTAATACAAAACTAATAATGATGATGTTATTCCCTAACAATAAAACAAGAATTACAGAAGGGGGGTTGAATGTAATTCTGGCCACTTTTTGAGATTTTAAAACTGTTCAAACTTAAAAGTGTTTGATTTGCAATAGTGTGGAATAAAAGAATAACAGAAATCAAAACACTAAGTAATAAAACACAATCTTTAAAAATTTCTGGTGGATTTGAATGTATCCACCATATATATATATATATCATATTGAGAACTCTGTGAAGCTTTGAATAGCTCATAGATGCTTTACAAGTTGAACAAACAAAACTACAAAGAAATTCTTACAGAATATAGCCTTATCTATTTCTCTGAAAAGCTTGCTTAGTTAATTGTTTTACTTGCTACACTTGGTTTTTATATCACCAACTTACATGACAGTAAGACAAGATAATAAAACAAAATATATCTAGTCTAACTCCATGCTGCTTCACTACTCTATTCCAGCATCTTTGAAAATCTTCACATTTGCATGGAAATGGTAATGCTTCTTTGTTCTCAAAATCCTACTTAACTGGCTGCCATATTCATTTTACAAACACCCGACGCATGTGACTGTGTTGTCACTATCAACAACTATTTTGAATTTGATCATCCGTCGGGACTATGTTGGTCATCCATCAAGAGTCTTGTTGATTATCCATTAGGAGTCTTGTAGATCATCCGTCGGGAGTCTATCTATCACTTGATTCTATTTCACTTATACAGAATTACAGGACATCTCATATTTACAATTAGTCAACCTATTCTGCATATCAATCTAGTAGTCAACATGAATTGGAGAACCCTACACAATCTACCAGACTAAAACATGTTATTTGCAGAAATGTGCTACAATACTTTTTTGTTACATAAGCTACACTCTCGATGGATGTCAAATTGTCATCCGTCGGGATAATAAAGTTCATCCGTCGGGACTATATTAGAACATTCGTGTAGAGCTACAAAATTCACTAAGTTAAATCTACTAAGGTGTTTTATTTAACTTATCATCAAGTTCATAACATATTCCTAACAATCTCCCCCAATTTATGTCTACTAGAATTGTAGCCATAAATTAAGAGAAGCTTGATGATAATAAAACACCTTAAATGTATAGATTGAGATATAGTAGATAAAACTGATAAGTGCTACAAAATTTATTGAAAATTGAACAAAATAAGAGTGTAAAAAGAGTTCTCAAAATCATTATCAAGGTTCTCCTATAGACTGAGCAGATAATTCTATTTCCTTGATTTTCTGGATTTCTTCCCAAGCTTTATGTCATTTTCTTCTATTTGATTCTGGAGTTGTCTGTGGAATTCAAGTTCATCAGCTTCAGATAGATCCAGCTTTTGTTGCATTTTTAATAGAGTCTCATTGCTAGAGATACTCAATTGGTCATCCAGTCTGAAGAATCTTCTAACTCCCTTATCATCCATGAATTCTATTAGCCAATAAGGCCTCAAATGCACTCTACTTCCTGTGAAGAGAATTGTTAGAGTTCTTGGAAGTACATTCTTGGCTTTATCACTCCTTAGATCTTCTATCTTCTTTAGGACCAATTTCCTTGTAGTTACATTGAAACCAAAGTTTTTCTTGAAGGATGAGAAGATCTTTATCAATACAGAACAGCTTTCCTGAAGAATCCTGTAAAGTGGTCATGTGATTTCTCTCCCTCCCTTGTACTTAAACATCAGTCTTTCAGGAAGATTTCTATGAGCATCAATCCCTCTTACTTCTTCCAATTCATCCAAGTAGAGGTTTATATCTGAAAACTCCTTGATGTCACAGATATATAAGAGATCTCCCTTGTTGAATGTAGGTTAAGATTTGGTTAGGGTCTTGGTTCTGAGAGTCACAGGCTTGACTTTCTTGATTTCTCCAGTCTTTGTTTTCTTTGGCATGTTGAAGATAGGGAAGTTGTGTTCATGAATTGGCAAACTTTCCCAGTCTATTGGCTCATCCTTGGGAATTAGAGGCTCACCATAAAATTTCTTTAATGGTTCCACCTTAGATTCCTCATGTACCACTGAGGACTTAAATGTTTGAGTTGAAGTTGTAGACTGTTTGAGAATGTAGTCTTCCATTTTCTCATCACAAAAGTCCAATTTTCTTTTAGAGTGAAGTTTGTATCTAAATTTCCTTTTCTTTTGAGGTTCATTTTGCATTTTCTGATCTTGAGTTTCAGTTTCCACAGTTGATTTTTCATAAATCTCAGTTGTAAATTTGACAGCTTGAAGTTTGGCCAAGATAGCAACTTGCTTCTTCTTTTGTTTGAGCTTCTTAGCATCTAAAGCAGCCTGCTTCTTTTCTTGCTTGATCCTTTCTTTTTCTTCCTTCTTCGCTTCTACAAACTGAGGGTGTCCAGCCACCACACAGATTTCCTTACCATTCCTTAGATCTTGGAAATTCTCTTCTTTTGTACTGAATCAGATGGATCTTTGTAAAATTCTATGGACCTTGCCAATAGCTTCTTCTCATCTGGTTTTGGAGTCTCAAACATGAGATCCAAGGGATTCTTGTTTGATGACTTTGGATAGTTCCATTTAGGTTTCAAAATCATATTGGATTTTAGAGATTTGATGCATGAAGTTTGGCCTTTTTCCAAGATACCTAGACTCATTTCATTCACTGAGATTTGCTTGACTTGAGAATGGTGATGAAAAGTTTTGTCTGGTTTCTGTAGCAGGCCAAATTTCTTTTGAATATCTGCATCAATCTTATTCCATTTTTCATCTAGTTCCTTCTCAACAGCTGCAACATCAAGCATCTTTGGATTTTTCTTTGAATCAAGTTTAACAACTGCTATTTGGATCAGATCAATGCTGTCCAATACTGGTGGCTTTGGAAAAATAATTTCTGGAACTATTACTTGACTGATTTGAACATTTATCACATGCTCCCCCTCACTGGTTGGCAACCCTTGACTAACTGGGATTGTTGACTCTTTCTCCCCCTTTTTGTTATCATCAAGTAGAGTGGAGGTAGAAGTTTGTGCAGCCATCGGTTTTTGTAGCAACTGAGTTTGTTGTGCTTAATGAAGATGAATAGTTGTTAGAGAGGCTTCTACTGCTCTCAGTCTAGTGTCCAAAAAGTCCACTTTAGTTACAAGATTAGAATTCTTCCTCAACTGTCTGTTGATGTCAAGCACTGTTGTATATGGAAATTTGGCATCCAATCTATCAGAGACATCCTTCTTAACTTGGTCAATCTCTATTTTGATTGAAGTGACATCTTGATTGTGTTGAAGAGCTTGGATTTGATGTAGTTGTAGAGAATTGAGGTATGCCTGTAGAAGCTTCTTGGTGCTAGCATTGGTAGTGGCTTGAAGAGCATTGTGTCTGTTGAATGATGTGAAAAAGAGTTGTTTTGAAATGCTGCTCATCACACTATTTAGAAAACACCCAAGGGGGAATGTTTGATCTAGAGCTAGGGCCTTCTTCTCCCCCTATGTCCCTGAACTCTTCTCCATCACCATCTTCATCTCCAAAGAAGTCTTCAGACTCACCAGTACCATAGTCAACATCATCACCAGCTTTAGGTGGCATGGTTGTGATGGCATCCTTTGCTCTTTGCATTGATTCAGTTGTATGCACCAAGTTAAGCATCTTTTCTACATTCTCATCGCCCTGTCCAGCCAAAAGTTGATATGCTGGAACATGATGAGTAAATGTCTCAGCATCGAAAGAGATGAAATCTATGACAACTTGTTCATGTTGAAATAGTTTCTCTCTATCTGCATCATTGACATTCATTGACTCACTAATAATGATGTCCATTCTTATTTCTCATGTACCTCCATTTCTGTCATTTTCTCTATGTTCTTGCATCAAGGGCTCCCCTTGGCTCACCAGCCTCACACCCGCACCATCACCTTCTAAGGTGGAACTCCTCTCACTCTCTTTTTCCAGGCTGGAAGAAATAACATGCATTTGTTCACTCCTTTCCTCTTATTTTCCCTGGGAGCAACCCAGCCTCGCACTCAATTCACTCCCTTCCCTCAGTCCTAAGTGTGATTGTACAACTATTAACTCATCTACACTTGTTACAATTGTTGAAATTTCAGTATGTGTAGAGAGTACCAACGGATAAGGTACATCCATCGGGACAGTAGTTAGGCTAGCCGACGGATGACTACTGTTAGGCACATCCATCGGGATACAATCATTAACCGACGGATGAACAATATCCATCGGAATAGAAGAAATGAATGAGTTTGTAGTGGAGACTATTGTAGACTCTGTGCAGATTGATGAAAATTTCGGCACAGATTTCTCAATAGATCCTGAAAGAATTGGCAAGTGAGCCAATAAATCATCCAAAAGATGATGCTCACTTGCACTAGATTTTGGCTTCCCCAACAGAGTTAAAGAAAGGGAATCAGGAATCGATGTGTTGATCATATCCACATCCAGAGAATTTATGGGAGAGTTTGGTGTTTGTGGTGCTTCTATTACTAAAGATTTTGGCTGTGACTCCACATTTATTGGAGCCACATCAAATTGACTTTGAGATGGTGCAGTGATTGAGTCTTTAGCTGCAGTTTGTACTGTGTGTGTTCCCTGTGCATCCCCAAGGGTTTTAGATCTCTTCTTTCTGGCATAGGTTTAAGGTGAACTTGTGTCCCTTACCCTCTTGGCATGTGCTCCTGGTTGGGAGCTTGTTTCAATAGTAACATCCTTTTGGGAGGATGGAACTAGAGTTTTGCTAATTTTCTTATTAACTACCACAGTTTGTTGGAAAACTGTGGTGTGGCTAGGCTTGGGTACACTTTTCTCACCAACCTTATCCTTAGGGTTTCTTTGATTTTTACCCTGTCCCTCACCCAACTCACTCTCCTTCACACTCCCCTCTTGGTGTTTTTGGTAGTTTTTGCAACTGGTTTCTTTTGAGAGAAACCAGAGGGGGCTTTCTCTGTTTTGGATTTTGAACTTTTTGTTTTGGTAGCTTGGGTAGGCATCTATTGGGTCATTGACACAGATGTCATAGCTACACTTAAAGGCAAAGAGATTTGAGAAATTGGAATATAGAGACAGTGGTGCTTACCTCACTTACCTGAAGGCCCTCCATGATTGGAAAATAAACCAAGGGCACCTCCTTGTGGTGATCAGCTCTATTTAAGTTTGCAATTACACTTCTTTCTTAAACCCAAGAATCTAATTTTTGGTTGGGTTCTCAATTACCAGATCTTCACAGATATGGTTAGCAATAATCATAAGGAATCTAGAATAATAAATATGTTTAGATCTCTTATTAACCTCTCCTAACTTATATCCTAACTCAAACATAATAGCATCACTGAAATTGAAGTACTTATCAGTAAGAAGCATGTAAAGCATGTTAAGCATAGTAGTATTGACATAATAGAAGTTACTTATCTTACCAGAAAACACTTTGGTAACTACATCATACAAGAAACTCCACTATTTCCTATGACCTAGCCTTCTAATCTCATTTAATTTAGTAGTAGGAAGTGCATAGCCCATGGAGTTAAGAAAATTAACTATATCAACATCTGTGTGTGGATTAGTAGTGGTATTATCTGGAATTTTAAAGCATGCTTTGATAATGTCACAGTTAATGCAGTGTTCCTTACCTTTGATGGAGAGAGTGATGGTTTTGTCATTGGCCCGATAGACAGCAGTTGTCCACATCTCCTCCACAACTTCGCAGTAGATTGTGGGTGATTCCAGCATAGCATAATTAAGCTTGCATCCCTTCACAAAATCCATCATTTTGTGATAATCTCCAGATGCTGGAATCCCTTTATTCACAAGTGCCACAAAATTGTTCTTCTCATTGATAAATCCTGTATGTGACATGATTTTGACTACTGGTGCCATTGTTAGAGTAAGATAATATTGCAGAAAGAGAGAGGGTTTTGCTTTGAAGAAGAAGAGAGTAGTTAATTACAATAGAGAAAGATAAAAGAAAAGAATGAAAGTGAATTTAGCTTTTATACTATCTCAGAAATAAACTGTCAAAAGTAATAAAGTAAAATAAAGTAACCAATCAAAATTGCCTAAAATAGCCGTTTAAAATAAAATAAACTGTCAAAATTCTGTCAATTATCCGTCGTGATATACTTATAATGTTCAATACTTTTAACGACTAAGATGTAGACAATTCGATGGATGTGGATAAAAAAGTTATCCGTCGGGTATAAAATAATTCAGAAAAGTAATTGATTTTTATTAAAATATTCTATTCCGACGGATTATCAAACTCGATGGATAATGAGCATCCGTCTAGATTTAAATTTTGACTTAGCCAAAATTTCATCTAAAACAGAAAAATCAATTAAATTTCTGGCTGCATCATAGCTTGCAAAATTATCAGAAAAGATTCAGGAATAATTAAGCATACCTAACTAACTTACCAACCTAGAAAAGGTGGATTCATCAAGTGGCTTGGTAAATATATCTGCAAGCTGCTTTTCACTTGGAACAAAATGAAGTTCCACAGTACCATTCATCACATGTTCCCTGATGAAGTGGTACTTGATGTCTATGTGCTTTGTTCTTGAATGCTGTACTGGATTTTCAGTGATGGCAATTGCACTTGTGTTATCACAGAAAATAGGAATTCTGTCCATTTGTAGACCATTGTCCAACAGTTGGTTTTTCATCCATAAAATATGTGCACAACAACTACCAGCAGCAATATATCCAGTTTCAGTTGTAGAAGTAGAAACTGAATTTTGCTTTTTACTAACAAGGACACAAACTTGTTCCCTAAAAATTGACAAGTTCATGTTGTACTTTTTCTATCTATTTTACAACCTGCATAATCTGCATCTGAATAACCAGTTAGATCAAAGCCAGAATCTTTAAGGTACCAAATGCCAAGTTTTGGTGTTCCCTTGAGGTATCTGAAAATTCTCTTAATAGCTACTAAGTGAGATTCTCTAGGATCAGCCTGAAATCTAGCACAAAGACAAGTAGCAACATTATATCTGGCCTACTAGCTGTTAAGTATAAAAGTGAACAAACCATGCCTTTATAGCTTGAAATATCCACAGACTTTTCAGTATTGTTTAATTCAAGCTTAGTTGCAGTGGCCATAGGAGTTTTTGCAGATGTGCAATCCATTAAATCAAACTTATTTAAAAGATCATAAATATATTTGGTTTGACTAATGAATATTCTATCACTAACTTGCTTAACTTGTAAACCAAGAAAGTAAGTTAGTTCTCCCATCATGCTCATTTCACACTTAATTTGCATCAATTTGACAAACTTTTTGCAAAGTTTTTCATCTGTAGAGCCAAATATAATATCATCTACATAAATTTGAACAAGTATACTAGAGCCATTAACATTTCTAAAGAACATATTTTTATCAACAGTACCTCTTGTGATGTGATTTTCTAATAGAAACTTTAATAAAGTGTCATACCAGACTCTAGGTGCTTACTTCAATCCATAAAGTGCTTTTAGTAGATAATAGACATATTCTAGAAAATTTGGATCTTCAAAACCAGGAGGCAGACTGACATAGACTTCCTCCTACAAATCTCCATTCAGAAAGACACTTGAATGTGATATGCTTGCCTCCCCTATGACAGAATCATGAGCAATTGTACTCCTTGCTTCAACTGCCAAGACAATATCTGCTAGGGTTGTGAGGGGAGTTGTCCCTACATGAGGAACCTCCAATTAAATTGGAGAGGATTTAGATAGCTCCCCCTCAGGAGTATTACCCTCAAACCTTTCAGTCTGTGAAGACTGTTTTGGACATGAAGGTGCATTAGAAGTATTCATGAGGTCTTCAGTAAAAATTGATGAATCCCTCATATTTTTGATGGTGTCATCAAGGTCTATCCCAACATGAAGCCTCTCACCATCTAAATAGAGTGCCTGGGTGGTGAGCAAAGCTTCTTGAGCTAAGTCACTTGATTTTTGGTGCACTTGAGAAGTGGATTCAAGTGGGATTGGAATAGAAGAAATTTTATACATAAGAATTTGTTACTCAGTTGTGAGTGTTGGCAGCTCCCCCTGAATGAATGAGGGAGCTTCAAGAGATGTGCTCTCACTGTATGCGCCTTCCTTGTTTCTCCTACCATACACTTGAATTGCTTTTAGTGCAGGCTGTGTAGACTCACTCCTGGTTGTTTTTACAACTGTGTCTTGTTGGGAGGATGCAGAGGTGGCTAGAGTGGTCAGCTCAGGTTGTTTACTTCTTTTGAATCTTTTAACCAGAGGTGATTCTTTTTCAGCTATCTCCTCACCACTCTTAGTTGCTGTTGGATTTTAAACGTAGCGGAGTCATGGTAAAACACTTTTACACATACAAAATCCAAATAAAAGCATATAAATCGTGAATAAAAATTCGAGGGATCGAATCTAACCTTTTAAAATAATTTGGAGACAACGATCAGAGATCCTTAGCAGTTGCTCCTCAAGTGTGAAGCACTCCACCGGTATCTATCAAGAAAACGATGTTAAGGAGGAGGAAGGAGGTGGAGAGAATTGGGTTTTCCAAACTTTTTGGGTTTTTCGGGTTCGATGTTGGTTAGAATAAAATTAGGGTCTATAATAGTGTATTTATATGCAAAATTTTCAGCTGAAATTTTCCATAAATATTATTATTATTATCCCATTTATTATTCTCATTAATAATTAAAACACTTTTTAATCATTAATCCTTTTTCTAAACACTTTAGAAATAATTCTCTCTCTTGATTTAATTTCCAAAAATTAAATCCTTTAATTAATAATATTAAGAACTTTTCTTAATTAATTTATAATCAATTAAATCTCATTTAATCAATTATTAAATTTGCCAATTAATTATTTATTTCATAAATAAATAATTATTAGCCATTATTAATTAATTCCTCCACCATTAAATCATTCTCTTTTTATGGTGTGACCCTGTAGGTTCAATATTAAGCCGGTAGTAGAAATAAATAATAATAAAACTATTTTATCATTATTTATATAAATTCTCTAATTTATTAAATATGATTAATTAATTAATCACATTTATTCTACATCGTGAGTGATGTTTCTCAACATATCGCGACTATCCGGATAATATGAATTCACTGCTTAGAATACCAAGAACCTGTCAGTGAATAGTTACCGTACAATAAACTCCTTCTACCCTACAATGTCCCGATTAAATACAAGGCATGGATCTCGTGTTAAGCCTATCTAATTCAATCACTTGCTTACCATTTACTATGCGTATTTCTATGCAAATTAGAAACTCCTTTCTAATTTCATTCACTCTGGCCAGAGATTCCTGAACTAGCATAAGTGGATCAGCCTTGAACATTCGCTTCCTTCACTGGAAGGGGTAGATCCTTTATTGATCATACACTATCTTCGTGTACAAATTCCTATACCCAGAAGAGCCCTAATAATTGTCCCTGTAGACTAAGAACTAAACCAAAACATAGTTCAGTGTACACAAGATGACTATGATGACCTCAAGTCCAAGGATACTTGTACAACTATCACTAAGCGAACAACTGCTGACACGTGAGTGAACTCCATCAGTTGTTCAGCTGTGCGAGTCATGTTCAGTGAACTTATTCCATAATAAGCACCTACATACTAGATATAGTGTCACCACACAAATGTCTATGAGAACAGACATCCTTCATAATGAAGCAAGCATAGTATGTACCGATATCTGTGGATTATTAATTACCAGTTAGTAATCCTACGACCAGGAACTATTTAAGTTTAGAGTTATCATCTTTTTAGGTCTCACTATTATGATCTCATCATAATCCATAAAAAGCTTTACTCTAAACTATGGTATATCTTATTTAAGCACTTAAATAGATAGAGCCCGTAATAAAAACAAAACAAGTCTTTTATTAAAATCAATGAAATCAAAACAGATTATATAAAAAGTTATTCCTAAATCCTAATACATGATTGGACTTAGGACATATTCCTTTCTGTTGCTATAGTTAAGTTTGCCCCATTTCTCTTCTTTTTACTGACCTCATCCTTTTAAGAAGATGAGGTAGTTGGTTTCCTAACTTTTAAAGGTTGTGAAATAATGGTTGCAGCTTGGGAAGATCCTTGTTAGTGTTCCTATGTTTGTACTTCCACAGGTTCAAGAATCATAGTTGTGCTAGATTGTGCATTAGATCTCATGCCAGGCATAGGATAAGGGTAAGTCTTAAACCTCTCCAACATAAATGGAGTGATTTTAAGACTTATATTGACCTTATTATTTGTAGTAAGTGAGCCAAATATTATTTTGGACACTTGCTTACAATTGCCTAATTTAGTACAATCTATACCATTCAGTAGGTGTATGTATGCTACTTTATTATTAAAAGTGGACATAATAAATCTAGGGAAGAAAATTTCCTTACCTCTAGCTGACAGGGGCATAGTTAGCCTGGTTGCAAGTTCTTCCAGGATCAGCAGACCAACATTCAAGTGTTTGTTGTGGGCAATTCAATACACCAACTTTTGCACCACACTTGAAATGTTGTCATATCCTGTCTTCCTGCATGTAAAGGCTCTCACCACTGAATCAAAAATGAATGATCACTCCTTCCTTAGATTAGTTCTGTTTAGGCTTGATAAGTTGATTCTTCCACCATAGTTGATGAAGTCTAGAAACTCAATCAGCTCATCAAGAGTTGGCACTTCCACCAAATTTGCAGTAGCCAGTCCCAAAGCTAGGTTCACATCCTACTCATTAAACTCCATTTGTTGACCTCCAACTGAGCAAGTCACTACCAAGGATACAGCATCATCATGCATCACAGTCCTCACCATAGCTGTAGTCCAAAAAGCATGCAACACATCCAGGTACAACACTGGATTAGCAGTCAAGGCTCCTGCAATGTACGATTCAGACAAAAATTTCACAAACCCCTTGAAACTGTTAGGGGCTTGATTAGCATCAGTAAAAGCCAAGAAGTTTGTTCCTTTATCTGGGATAGTTGCTCTAATAATGTTTTGTGCCATTATAGTTTAGTAAGAGAGAATGGGTAAGAAGAATTATTGAGAAAGGAGTATAAACGAGAGAGAAATGGGTTTTTGCTTGAAAGGCTAGGTTAATTTAGATCTCGAAGTTGTAAGTATGTGTATGTATCGAGAAGTCTGGGTATTTATAGTAAAAGTAAATGACTTGTCGAGAACTCAAAAATAGACAGTTGGAGTTTGTCTATCGAGAAGTCATTTTAAGAAATGAAATACATATCGGGAAGTCATTTAAATTACTCTTTTAGAGAACTCAAAGTTGACTTATCGAGATGTCAAATAAATACCCAGTTTGTCCAAAAAGTGGACTGAATTAATTCCAACTTTTATTTGAATAAATTCAAAATAAAATTAGAATGAAGTTTCCAAATGTATTTTACCAAAATAATTTATTAAATTAAATTATTTCAGTTCTGAGTTATTGATAAGTCAAAAATTACACTTGTAGAGAACTCTGTGAATTAACACTACTAGAGAACTCTACAAAGACTTATTGATAAGTCATATTAAGCCTATCGAGAATTCACTCGAGAAGTCAGTAATTGACTTATCGAGGACTCACTCGAGAAGTCCTAAAATGACTTGTCGAGAAGTCAATTTGACTTATCGAAGAACTCAGTTGTCTATATACTTTTGGTTTTTGTAATTCTGCCTTGTGTTAATTTTACATATTGAGAATGTAAATTAACACTGAGCAGTTTACTTAGAATTTGAAAAATTCCAAGTTAAATTTGAATTTGAAAAATAAATATGCAGAGATTTCTGAAATATTTATAATTCATATTTCAGTTAATTTCCAACTAAATCAAATTAATATTGATTTACTGGAGATTAATCTGCTGCAAAACATTAGCTGAGTTCTTGCCTTAGGATGAAGAATTAAGCATTCCAATTTCACCTACAAGTCTAGTGAAAGTTGCTTCATCCAAAGGTTTAGTAAAAATGTCAGCCAATTATTTTCTGTTGGTACAAAAATGAGCTCAATGGTACCATTTATAGCATGTTCTCTAATAAAATGGTACCTAACATCAATGTGCTTTATCCTAGAATGATCAACTGGATTAGCTACTATAAATATAACACTAGAACTGGAACACATAATAGGAATTTTGTGTAACACTAGGCCATAATCCATTAGCTGATTTCTAATCCAAAGCACTTGAGAACAACTACTTCCTGCAGCTATGTATTCAGCTACAGCTGTAGAAGTTGATACAGATTGTTATTTCTTGTTATACCAGGATACAAGTCTTTGTCCAAGAAATTGACAGCTTCTACTGGTACTCTTTCTGTCAACCCTGCCTCCAGCAAAATCTGCATCTGTGTAACCAACAGCTTCAAAACTAGTTCCCTTAGGATTCCATAATCCCAAGTTTGGAGTTTCCTTCAAGTATCTGAAAATCTTCTTTCTCCCCCTAAGTTTGTGCAATAAATTCAGGTGTATGAGATGAGCTTCCATTTTCAAGATTTTCATGTTGAGTAGTTTCTTCATTTTTCTTTTCTGACAGACTACACAAACTTCAACTTGAGCAAACCCCAACTTAGGCATGTCTCTTACTAACTCTTTTTTTGACAAGGTGTTATTTTCCTTGAAATTCAAGTGAGAAAGATTTTTATGCCATAGCTTGTTTACTTCTTCTCATTCCTTTGTGTAGAAGCAACAAACACCATCCTTATTTGTTGAGTCAAAATCTGCAACAACAAGCTTCCTTTCCTTGCTCCTTTCAGAGTAACTTTACCAGTTTTCTTGCTGATAACAGTGCATTCTTCTTTGTTGAGTAAGACTTAAGGACTTTGTCTACAAATTTTCTAACTCTGAAAAGATTCACTTCAAGACCAGCTACCAGTGCTACATCCTCAAAGACAACATTTTCAGAAATAATCTTGTTATATCCCATTGTGAATCATTTGCTGTTGTCTCCAAAGGTCACCAAATGGCCAGTTTTCTCCTTAAAATATGATAGCAGGGCCTTATCACCTATCATATTCCTGGAGCATCTATTGTCTATGATCCAGATGACTCTCTACACTATGCCCTGCACATAATGAGTCTTAAGTGTGTTTGGAAACCCAAGCAGTGTTGGGTAGTTTCTTCATAGTAACTTGTTCAACAGAAGTAGAATGAGTTATTTTAGAAAAAATAGAATCCAGTGACTGTTGTGCATGTTTTCCTTCTGATGTGGACTCATTTCTTATTTCTTTAAGGTCTACACTCAGTTTGTGGCAACTCTTCATTACTTTCAAGTTGCAAGGAATGCAGTCTAACTTGACACAGAATGAATATGGATCATTTGAATCTGCTTAATTGTATTTGCAAGTTCCTTCAGTTGGCTTACTTACAACCTTTTTACAAAGGTGAGTTAGATGATTTGCAGAGCCACATTTTTCACGCTTCTTTCTAGGAGCATTTACAACATAAGCAAAATTATTGCTTTTGTTTATCCCTATTTTTCCATTTCTATTTTTCCTTTTCTTTCTTGCATCTTCAGTTTTGGTTTCCTTAACATGAGTCTTGGGACTTTGTTTGTTCATGAGCTTCTCTTCAGTATTGGAAGACTGAACTGATTCTTCAGTTTTCTTCTCTTTATGTTCATCATCAATTTCTTGCTTCATAATCAATTCTTCTTCACTGAAGTTGACTTTACATGCTTTGAATATATGTGCATTAACCTCTTTCAAAAAGGTTGGAGCATTCTCAGTTTTCTTTGCTTTCCCTTTGTCACCTATAGTCTTCTTTTTATCATTCATGGCATCATAGTCAAGGCCAATAGCAATATTTGCACATGGCTTATTCTTCTCATAATACTGTCCGACCAGTTCAGATGCATTCCCGAAAGATTTCATCTCCACTTCATTCTTTTCCAGCTACTCCCTTAGCACTATTTCAATTTTATTTGCACACTTGAGCTTGTTCTTTAGATAAGAATTTTCTTGTTTTAAAGCTTCAAGCTCCACCAACAACAATTTAGTTTCTTGCTTCTCACTTTCAAGCTTCTCATTTATCTTTGTTAGTCTGCCAACTTCTTCATTAGCAGCAATCATGCTTGTGTGAATGTGAAACATTTCTGTACTCAACTTTGCAACAGTTTTCTTATATTGATTCATATTTAAATTAGTAGTGGTAAGAGTTGTTGTATGTGATTTAGATGAGGATGATTCTCCTTGTTCCAGGGTCATGAGTGCATAATTACCAAATTCTTCATCTTCATCATTCTCAGAGTCATCCCAACTTTTACCCTCTGAAATATAAGCTTTACTTTGTTGTTTCCTTAGAAGAGCTTCATACTTTGCTTCAAGTTCAAGATAAGCCTTGTCTTTCTTTGCTTTCTTGGGTTTCCTGCATTCTATAGCAAAGTGACCTTGTTCATCATAATTGAAGCATCTTATATTAGATCTGTCAAAAGATCCAGTTTTGTATCCATTCTTACTATCAGAATTGTACTTCCCTTTTTCCTTCCAGTTGTTGTCTTTGTTGAAGTACTGTCCTTTATTCTTGAAATATCTTGGCTTCTTTACTCTAATATTAGAGAATTTCCTAGCTAAATAGGCCAGTGACTGATCTAGCTCATCCAGTTCTTAAAGAGTATAGAACCTATCCTTTTCCACTTCAAGAATGACCTGCTCCTGTGAATCATTTGTTCTTTGCTCACTTGTTAAGGCAACTAGAGCTTGAAATCTTGGTTCATCATTAGATGTTTGGATTTCATTTATAATTAAAGCACTTGAGCCATCCACAACATGTCATTGACCAAATCTCAATAAATGCCTTTGAATCATCTCTAGTTCATATATTTTGAGAATTCCATATAGAACTTCCATAGTTATTCTGCTCAACTCTCTCCCTTCCCTGATTGCTGAGATTTTCTGTTCCAAATGATCAGGGAGAGTAAGCAAGAACTTCAAGTTCACTTCTTCAGCTTCATAATATTTGTCATGAAGCTGCAAATCATTTATCAGCTTGTTAAAGCTTTCAAACACATCAGTAATACTTTCCTTTGGCTTTACCATAAAACCCTCATACTGTGAAATCAGTATTCTTCTTTGGTTTGACCTAACTTCTTCAGTTCCTTCACAGAGTATCTCAATCTTTTCCCATATTTGCTTTGCAGTGTCACAGTTGATAATGTTGTTGTACATCTTATTGTCAAGTAACTCAATTAATATTAATTATAAGCTACTATCCAGGGAGACTTTCTCCTTTTCAGGGTCTGAATACTCAGAAGGATCTTTTGGAGCAAAATGAGCTGGGATAACCATGTCTCCATCTGTAGATTCCTCAACTCTAACCATCGGAATGAAGGGTCTATTCTTGAGGATTTGAATGTAGAGTGGATTGGCCATCTTGATAAACAGCATCATTTTCTTTTTCCAAAGAGTGTAGTTAGCTTTTTCAAAGGTAGGAATTTTGATGCTATAGATTTTTTACGTATTCATTCTTCCAAGATCTTAAATCTGTTTACTTTCAGATTTGGCTCTGATACCACTTTTAAGGAAATGAATAACATACAGGGGGTGAATGTGTTTTACTGTTTTTGAGCTTTTCTTGAATGTTTATGGTTGAACAAAGTAAATTAATTCTTGTAGTGAAATATGTTCATGCAAAATTTAAACTTGCAGAAAAATAAAGAACACAGATCTTCAAAACTCACTTAATTTTATATTAAAATTAAGACTATTTTGCTACAAAATTTCTAGGCTCTTTGTTGATAAAGAGCTTAGCTTCTCCTTGAGAGTGTTACAAGAAATTTTGATCTAAATTGTTACTATTGACTAAGGACCAGTGTTAACTTTATAACTCAGTTTACTGCTGGTTTACACAGTATGTAATAAGACATGTTATTAGCTTTTATAAACTGTCACTTGTCATTTCTATTTACAAAAAACAGATCTTCCATTTCTGGCTTAGCATATCTTTAGCATCCCGTGTACACTTTAATCTTCCTTTGTCAGTTAATCTTTACCATTGATCTTGCACATTCTTCAAGCTACTTTTTGTAGACTTGTCAATCCAGCTGTTGGATTGTTTATTGATTATTTATCTTGGATATTGAACTGATCTGCAACCTTGTACTTTGAGATTGTACATCGAGATCTCCAGTTTAGGTCTATAGAACACTTGACATCTCGATAAGTATATTGGCTTATCGAGATCTCTAGTACTCTATATTTAGTTTAGCTTGTAGAGGTCTTCAGTTCTCTATAAGAGAATTTTGGCTTGTCGAGATCTCTAGTCTTCACATCTTCACTTTGACTTATCGATAACTCTTAGTTCTCTAGTGGCTTCTTGACTTGTCGATTTCTCAGAGTTCTCTAGTCAAATTAACTTGTCGAAATCTCAGAGTCCTCTAGTGAATTTTAACTTGTCGATATCTCTGAGTTCTCTAGTGAATTTTGACTTATCGATATCTCTGAGTTCTCTAGTGGAACTTGACTTATCGATAACTCAGAGTTCTCTAATGAATGTAGACTTGTCGATAACTCTGAGTTCTCTAGTGAAGAAATGACTTGTCGATATCTCCAATCTTCATGTCTTCAATTTGGCTTGTCGATATCTTTCTGAGTTCTCTAGTAGCTTTCCTGACTTCTCTATAAGCCATTCTGGAGTTCTCGAATGAGTTCTTTATAACATTAAATCTGTGACTTGTAGAGATCTTGACTTAGAATATTTTTCTCCAAACAGATTTATTCAACTCCAAGCTTCTTCAAAATTCTTCTGAGGCATGATCTTCTTGATCTTCTTCCAGATAGAATCCTTAGTCTTGATACTCTTTTAGAAAAAAGACTCCAGTCTGCTCCTTTGCATTTTTACAGACTTTAAGTGTTGCAAGTACAAAATACAGATTAAAATAACAATACAACTTACTTAGGATTGAAAAAATGTCTTATTCTTGTTCAAGTACATGCATGTCTTTTACAACACTTTGTTCAATAGAGATACCCTGTTGAGAGGATGCCTCTAGAGTCTGTTTTAAACTCTCTTTTTCAACTACATCCTTTTAGGAGGATGTAGAGGTAGCTAAGTGAGTGGTCAACTCAGATTTATTTACCTTCTTTGGTTTCTTGACCAGGTCAGACTCAATTGGTATTTGATCCTCACCACTTTCATTGACCCGATTTCTCTTCTTTTTACTCACTTCACACTTTTGAGAGGATGAAGTGGTTGGTTTCTTAGCTTCTAATGGTAAAGAAGGAAGGGTCTCAGTTTGGAAAGTCCCCTGTTAGTGTTCCTGTGTTGGTTCTTCCACAGGGATAAGAGCCATAACTGTACTAATTTGGACATTGGACCTCATGTCAGGCATAGGGTAAGGGTAAGTCATGAATCTCTCCAACATGAATGAAGTGATTCTAAGATTTACAAGTACCTTATTCTTTGTAATAAGTGAGCCAAATAGAACTTTGGACACCTGTTTACAATTGCCTATCTGTGTTCTATCTATACCATTAAGTGAATGACTATCTTGAATTTTATGGTTTAAAGTAGACATTATAAACCTAGGAAAGAAAATTTCCTTACCTTTTGTAGCCAAAGGCATTGTGAGCCTTGTGCTAAGTTCCTGCAGAATCAAAAGCCCCACATTTATGTGTCTGTTGTGAGCCATAGAAAAAACCAACTTCTGGACCACACTTGAGATGTTATCATAGCTTATCTTCCTGCAGGTAAAAGCTCTCATAAATGAGTCAAACAGGAATGACCATTCCCTCCTCAGATGCTTCTTGTTCAAACTAGCCAGGTTAATCTTCTCACTGTAGTTGATGAAGTCCATGAACTCAACTAGTTCTTCTTGAGTAGGCACCTTTATCAGGTTATCAGTAGGAATCCCCAAAGCTTTGTTGACATCTTTTTCATTGAATTCCACCTGTTGCCCTTGAATTGAGTTGTTCACCACCAAATTATTTACCACCAAAGATGCAGCTTGATTCTCATGCACTACAGTCCTAACCACAGCTGTGTTCCAGAAATCATTGAGAAAATCCAGATACAAAATTAGATTTGTAGTTAGAGCATCTGCAAGGAATGTCTCATATACGAACTTCACAAAACTCTTAAAGCTATCAAAAGCTTGGTTAGCATATGTGAATGCAAGGTAGTTGATGCCCTCCTTTGAAATAGAAGCTCTAACAGTGTTTGATACCATTTGAATTGTTTGAAGTTTAGTGGGTAAGAAATTTGAGAGAGAAAGAGTTTGAATTGAGAGAGAACGGTTAAGATTTGTAGAAATTAGGTCACTTGAGATCTCGAAAGCGTAAAAAGGGGTTATGTCGATATGTCTGGGTATTTATAGAAAAAAGGTTAGTGACTTGTCAAGAAGTAGAAATAAATATTTAGAATTTTCTTATCGAGAAGTCACGTGTGAGAATAGATACATATTGATATGTCACCTTCCTAACTCTTATCGAGAACTAGATAGTGACTTATCGAGATGTCAAATAAATACCCCGTTTGTTCTGAATGGACTGAATTTTTCCAATTTTTTTGAACAAATTAAAATAAAATTAGAATGATTTTATGTCAAAAGTATTTTACTAAAATAATTTATCAAATTAAATTATTCCAGTTCTAAGTTATCAAGAATTCTAAAATATAAGCTTGTAGAGAACTCTATGAATTATCATATATAGATATCTCTACATTGACTTATCGAGAAGTCATAATAAGGCTTGTCGAGAAGTCCTTCGAGAAGTCAGGAAATGACTTGTCGAGAAGTCAGTTAGACTTATCGAGAACTCAGTTCTCTATATACTTTTATTCTTTTTGATTCTGTCTTATGCTAATTTCACATATTGAAAATGTAAATTAACAATTAGACAGTTTTCTTAGAAATTGAAAAATTCCAAGCTAAATTTTGAATTTCGAAAAAAAAATACAGAGAATTCTGAAATATTTATAACTCATATTCCAGTTAATTTCCAATTAAATCAAATTATTTTTTATTCACTAGAAATTAATCTGTTGCAACATATTAGTTGAGTTCTTGCCTTTAGGATAAAGAATTTAACATTCCAATTCCAACAATAAGTTTAGTGAAAGTTACTTTATCCAAAGGTTTAGTGAAAATGTCAGCTAATTATTTTTCTAGTTGGAACAAAAATAAGCTCAATAGTACCATTTGCAGCATGTTCTCTAATAAAATGGTACCTTACTTTAATGTGCTTTGTTCTAGAATGATTTACAGGATTAGCATGTTAGGAGCAATTGATGATATCAAACAATGACTATCAGAAGCATCGACGGATGATGATGACATCGACGGATGTTGATATTCGACGGATAATAACATCGACGGATGATGATGTCAACGGATGATGAAATCATTATTTGTCACATCCGTTGATCTTTGAAGAGGAAAAGGAAACAAGAAGCAATAGTATAGGTTTCCTTGTTGTTACTAGAATAGGATTCCTTATACATTGGTAGTTGTGCTCTATATAAAGCACAGATTAGGTTCATGCTATAAGCATCGCGATATTGTTATATCTTTCTCATAACCTAGCAGCTCTCAAAAATAATTGTTCATCCTTTCGAGAGAGTACTTTTGTAGTAAGTTTTTATAAGTTTAATATAAAAATTGTTGATTTTGTTGAAGCTTTGTCTAGTTGATTATATTAACTGTATTCACCCCCCCTCTATAGTTAATTAAGGGCCTAACAATTGGTATCGGAGCTTGCTGTTAATGCACAAACAATTTAAGATTTGAAGATTTATCAACTATCTCAGACAAATGAGAAGAAGAAACACAGAATCTGGATCTGAAGCCACAACCTCCAACCACATCACGGATAAGCAGCAACATGAGTAGGTATGAAGCAAACAAGGTGCCCATCCAAAAAGTGCATGAATATCCAATCTAGAAAGTCAGGATGGCCATGTGTTTGGAAGCCACAGATCCTGAATATCTGAACAGGATCTATGATGGTCGTCATAAACCAATGAAGGTAGTTGTTTCGGTTACAGGAGAACCAGAGAAGATAATAGACAAAGACAGGAAGGACTATACTATTAGTGTATACTGAAAATATTTATTTGAAGTATGTACATTTATTTCTGGCCAGTTTATTTGAGAATCATTTGAATGTTTACATGTTGTCTAATATTATATATTGTGAACAATTTAGTATCAAATGGGATACAGAATATTAGATTGTTAAATACGGTTATATAATATAATAAGGTTCACAGCACAGGTGGTGTTGGACAATCTACTGGTATGGCTGTAGTATTATTTAGATTAGTTTATATTGACTAATAAATAATACTAGTATACTTTGTGTATATTGAACATGATTAAATATAGAATTGTTCCCTTAATACTGATTAAGAAGGAGAACTAAGATTCTATATTATTATTAATGCTTAGGTTCTTAATCCGGAAATAGTAATTGACACGTGTATATTATTTACATGCTTTGATTTATATATGAAATAATTCTTTTGAATTATATCATTATATTTTGGGTGATGGAATTATATACATGGTGGATATTATTTATTGAAGGAATCCATGTCCTGATAATATTCGGGTTAATAATGTCCCCTTGAAAGCTCAAAAAGATTTAATTATGTGAAACCCTGCAGGTGGAATTTATTCTGACATAATTAAATAAAGGTTGAGTGGATGATCAAGGATAAAAGATATTAATTAAATAAATTATCAGTAATTTATTTATTTAATGGACATATGATATTTTAAACATGGGGAATTTAATAAGCAAATAATATTGGAACCGAATTAATTAAATTACGGTATTAGGAAAGGTAGTGCAAATATTAATTCTTTAGTGGATTGAATTAATATTTAATTACATTGGGCTAGGCTCAAGATGTAATTAGAAGGCCCAACCTAATTATCCATGGTCCCTATTGTAGCCTATATATATTCTTATTTTCTTCTTGCTTGGAAATTGTGTGAAAACATATTGTAGCCACCAAGGAGCAAGAAGAGAGGATAACTTGAGAAGACGGAGGCCACACTTCGCTCAAGGGAATTTGGGAATACAATAGAAGAGCGTGGAATCAACCATTAACAAGGTAATCCTCTTTTCGTAATCTTTATCGTAAAACGTAGTAACACCCTAAGTCCGTGGTTCCCAACAATTGGTATCAAGAGCCTGGTAATGGGTTCTACGTTTTATGATATAATGTCCATGTCGTAATTATATATGCGTGTATATATAGTATTTTGCTTGTATTAGTTTTGATGCAGGTTGTTAATCCACTATTATGACCATGTATATTTTAATTATGTGTTTGGATCCCACGTGGTTTAATCGTGGTTAATTTTTGTTTTGGTTTCCACCTGGTTTAATCGTGGTTGTAATTTACATGAGGGTTGATCGTGTTAGAATAGATTTTACAAAATTAGTTTTATATTAGATCTATTTTTTTTGTAATTGTTCCGGGTATTTTGTAATAGTTATGTGCGATCGGAAATCAATTCCGGTAGTTTTTTGTTCCGTTGTGCCATTACATGGGGCTGCTGCGGCAGCTGGGACTGCTGGGGCTGCTGGGGCTGCGGCGGCAGCTGAGCCTGCTGGGGCTGCTGGAGCTGCTGCGGCAGCTGGGGCTGCTGGGGACGTCGGGGCTTGCTTGGGGCAGATTTTTTTTTAGAGCTGGATTTTTTTCAAGGGCCATAATAGTGGAAAATTTATTTTAATTTTTTCCATTAAATTTTAATTATTGCTTTAATTTATTGATTATGTGTGTCGTTAATTATGTGTGTAATTCTTTTAAAATTGCATGTTTAACTTAATTAGGACGACATGGACATAAATTTTATTTATTGCTTTAATTAAATGTTATATGTTGCTAAAATTATGTGTGTATTTTGAATGCATGATTAGACATAATTATAACAACATAGGGCCCATTTAATTTTAAAATTCCTCAATTTTAATAAAAAAAAATTCTAAGTGGGAGAGGGAATTAATATGAAATTAAATCCCATGGTCTCCATTATTGGTTGTAGGTAATTTAACATAAAGACGAATATAAATTATATATACGTCATCCATCGTGGCATGTAATTTATGGTGTCTAGAATGTTATAGAAATTACTAGAACAAACTTCTTAAATTAATAAATTTTGAAAGGAATAAATACGGATTTTCTTTATTTCTGATTTGGGGCGATTTTGTCAAAAACGAGTTCATCGAACTTGTAAGGCTGTGGGTTTTAAGCGAGACCGATGTGACTCCTCCACTACCTGGAAATCAAACCATTGATGAATATTGAATTGAAGTATTCTATTCAAGGCAAAATTACGAATAATTGGAAGGTATACACGCCACCCATCGTGGCGTACCATGTTCCATAGATTTCAAATAATTTAAGATTTGATGATGGTATACACTTAGCTATGAAAAATAATATAGTCCACCCCAACGTGGCATATTGTTTAGTAATAGGACCGAAGTAACATTTAAACAAAATTAGGTGGTATACATGTCACACATCGTGGCGTACCAGAAGCTTTTGGTGTTTATATGTTAGTGCATTAAATTTTAATAATTGTTAGAGGAGTCAATAGATCTTAATAATTAATGCACCCATATTTATGTGATGTTTTTATGCATGATTCTCAGGATAAAATGGGTTTTAATCCACTATTCACCATACTTAAGGATAACAAACTTACCGGACCTAACTATATTGAATGGAAACGAAATTTGGACATTGTGTTGACTGCTGAGGAGTACAAGTTTTGCACTTATGAACCCAAGCCTGAACAGCCTGCTGTTGATGCTCCTGAAGATGAGAAAGAGTATTATAAACGGTGGATTAAGGCTGATGAAATATCGCGATGTTACATTCTGGCAGCAATGTCGGGTGTTTTGCAGCATCATCATCAGTCTATGGCCACTGCTTCGGATATGCTCTTTAATCTCAAGGAACTTTTTGGAGATCAGAATAGGGCTGCTAGGCAAGTAGCCATGAAGGCTTTAATGAACACTCAGATGGATGAAGGCACACCTGTAAGGGATCATGTTCTCAAGATGATGTCTCATCTGAATGAGATAGAGATCCTTGGTGCTGAACTTGATGGGGAAACCCAGATTGACATTATCCTTATGAGCTTGTCCAAGAGTTTTGAGCAGTTCCGCTTGAATTACAACATAAACAAGAGGCAGTATAGTCTCGCGGAACTGCTGACAGAACTTCAGGCAGCTGAAGGATTATTTCGGCAGAGTGTTCAAGTGAATGTGGCTGAGAAAGGTTCTTCCTCTAAGCCGAAAGGTATTAAGAAGAAGAAAAAGGCTCAGACACAGAAAGCTGTGAAGTCAGTGGGAGTTCAGGGTGGTGTGAAAAAGCCTAAGGGAAAGTGCTTCAGATGCAAACAGTCAGGTCACTGGAAACATGATTGTCCTCTTCCTAAGAAGACAAACAATACTGGTATGTCTCTTTCTCTAGTTACAGAAACATTTATAGCGGCTATATCTACGAGCACTTGGTGTGTAGATACAGGAGCCACTGATCATATTTGTAATTCTATGCAGGGGTTCCAACTATCCAGAATGCTTAGAGATGGTGAGATATACGTGTTCATGGGAGATGCTACGAAAGTAGCAGTAGTTGCAGTAGGAGTTATTCATTTATCTATTGGTTCTGATAGGATTTTGGTTTTGAACAATTGTCTTTATGTACCTTCTTTTAGAAGGAATTTAATTTCGGTTTCTAAACTTGCTTTGGATGGTTATAATGTTTGTTTGGATCGTAATGTTTCTATTATGATGACTAAATGAATTATATGTTCTGGTACATTGCAAGACAATTTGTATATAATTAATCCTAGTCAACCTGCACTGCAACTGCAATTTAGGGAATTGAACAACACATCTTCTAACTCTACTAAAAGAAAGGAACCTTCTAGTTTGAACCAAACATATCTTTGGCACTTGAGATTAGGTCATATTAACTTGAGGAGGATTCAAAGACTGGTAGTAGACGGGCCTTTAAGCTCATTGGCAGTGGAGCCATTTCCAGTTTGTGAATCCTGCTTGGAAGGTAAAATGACTAATAGGCCTTTCAAGGCAAAAGGGAAAAGAGCCAAACAACTGTTAGAATTGGTTCACTCTGATTTATGTGGACCCATGAATATCCAAACAAGAGGTGGTTATGAATATTTCGTCACTTTCATTGATGATTATTCTAGATATGGGTACGTTTATTTGTTGCACCGTAAGTCTGAGTGCTTTGATAAGTTCAAAGAGTACAAAGCTAAAACGGAGAAGCGACTTAATAAAGGTATCAAGTCACTACGATCAGATCGTGGTGGCGAATACTTGCTTGGAGAATTTAGGGAATATTTATTAGAAAATGGGATAGAATCCCAGTTAACTGCACCAGGCACACCCCAGCAGAACGGTGTAGCAGAGAGAAGGAATCAGACTCTTTTAGAGAGTGTTAGATCGATGATGAGTTATTCGGATTTACCCAAGTCGTTTTGGGGACATGCCTTAGAGACATCAGCTTATCTTCTGAACTTAGTACCTTCTAAGTCAGTTCCTAAAACCCACTTAGAATTGTGGACCGGGGATAAACCGAGTCTAAGACATATTCGAATATGGGGTTGTCCAGCACATGTGCTGAACAAGAACGTGACTAAGTTAGAATCTCGTACAGAAGTAAGGTTGTTTGTAGGCTACCCCATGGGAACGAAAGGATATTTATTATATAGTCCGAAGAATCGGGATGTCATTGTTAGCACCAATGCAAGATTCGTGGAGGAGGACTATATAATGAATCACAAACCCATGTGTAGTGTCGTTTTAGAGGAACTAGTGGGAGGGACAAATAATACCCATGAACTGTAGTACAAGTAGAACAACCACAACATAATATACAACATGTCACTAATACCGCACCAGTGCCTCGTCGTAGTGGGAGGGTTGTTCAACAGCCTGATAGATTCATGTTTTTGGGAGAGTCTTCAGACTTGGTCCCTGGTGAACATGATGATGATCCTCGTACATACGAAGAGGCAGTACAAGACAAAGATGCAGATCTTTGGCAAAAGGCGATGGAATCTGAGATAGAATCAATGTATTCTAATCAGGTCTGGGAGCTCGTGGAACCACCCAAAGGTATAAAACCTATTGGATGTAAGTGGATCTACAAGAAAAAGAGGGGATTAGATAAAAAGGTGAAAGCCTGGAAAGCAAGACTTGTTGCGAAAGGGTATACTCAGAAAGAAGGTATCGATTATGAGGAAACCGGTAGTCATGCTTAAGTCAATCCGTATTCTTTTATCTATAGCAGCTCATCTCGATTATGAGATTTGGCAAATGGATGTAAAGACAGTTTTTCTTAATGGAAGTCTTGAAGAAACCATCTATATGCAGCAACCAAAATGATTCATTAAGGAAGGCCAAGAGCATCTGGTATGTAAGCTTAAGAGGTTTATTTATGGACTTAAACAAGCTTCTAGAGACTGGAATATTCGTTTTGATCAGGCAGTCCAGTCATATGGATTTGATCAAAGTCCAAGCGAATCGTGCGTGTATAAGAGAAGTGAAGGTAATGAAGTGGTTTTTCTAGTACTATATGTAGATGATATTTTACTCATTGGAAACAATGTTGAGATGTTGTCATCAGTAAAGGCATGGTTGTTCAAACAATTTGACATGAAGGACTTAGGTGAAGCGGCATACATCCTTGGGATCAAAGTTATAAGGGATCGCAAGAAAAGGATGTTGGCTTTATCTCAAGAGCCCTACATTGATGAAGTATTAGCTCGTTTTAACATGCAGAACTCCAAGAAAGGTTTTTTACCTTTTAAGCATAGAGTTGCTCTATCTAAGAAGCAGTGTCCTTCGACACCTAAGGATATAGAGAGCATGAAAGCAGTTCCTAATGCTTCAGCATGTGGAAGCTTAATGTATACTATGTTATGTACGTGGCCTGATATCTGCTTTGCTGTAGGCATGGTTAGTAGATATCAGTCGAACCCAGGTCAGGAACATTGGAGTGCAGTAAAAACTATAATCAAGTACCTGAGAAGGACTAAGGAGTATATGTTAATTTACAAGGCCTTAGATCTATTTCCTTTGGGATATACTGATTCAGATTTCCAATCAGATAGGGATAAGAGGAAATCAACCTCGGGATATGTTTTTACTTTGGGAGGTGGAGCCGTTATATGGAGGAGTGTAAAGCAGAAATGCATTGCAGACTCCACCATGGAGGCCGAGTACGTGGCGGCCTCTGAGGCTGCCAAGGAGGCTGTATGGTTCAGGAACTTCCTTTTGGACTTAGATGTGGTACCTAATTTGCCTAGGAGCTTGACGGTGTATTGTGATAACACTGGTGCTGTGGCAAATTCAAAGGAACCGCGAGACCACAAAGCAGCTAAATATATTGAACGTAAGTATCATCTCATACGAGGAATCATAAAGCGAGGGGATATAGTTGTGGCTCACATATCATCAGAAGACAACCGAGCAGATCCTTTCACAAAGAGCTTGCCAACCAAGGTTTTTGACAAGCACGTGGAAGTGATAGGAGTCAGATGGATGGACACATAGATTTTATTGTAATAGTGGATTAAATAAACACTGATGTACACATATAATATTTTGAGTATAAGTGGGAGATTGTTAGTGTATACTGAAAATATTTATTTGAAGTATGTACATTTATTTCTGGCCAGTTTATTTGAGAATCATTTGAATGTTTACATGTTGTCTAATATTATATATTGTGAACAATCTAGTATCAAATGGGATACATAATATTAGATTGTTAAATACGGTTATATAATATAATAAGATTCACAGCACAAGTGGTGTTGGACAATCCACTGGTATGGCTGTAGTATTATTTAGATTAGTTTATATTGACTAATAAATAATACTAGTATACTTTGTGTATATTGAACATGATCAAATTTAGAATTATTCCCTTAATACTGATTAAGAAGGAGAACTAAGATTCTATGTTATTATTAATGCTTAGGTTCTTTATCCGGAAATAGTAATTGACACGTGTATATTATTTACATGCTTTGATTTATATATGAAATAATTCTTTTGAATTATATCATTATATTTTGGGTGATGGAATTATATACATGGTGGATATTATTTATTGAAGGAATCCATGTCCTGATAATATTCGGGTTAATGATGTCCCCTTGAAAGCTCAAAAAGATTTAATTATGTGAAACCCTGCAGGTGGAGTTTATTCTGGCATAATTAAATAAAGGTTGAGTGGATGATCAAGGATAAAAGATATTAATTAAATAAATTATCAGTAATTTATTTAATTAATGGACATATGATATTTTAAATATGGGGAATTTAATAAGCAAATAATATTGGAACCAAATTAATTAAAGTACCGTATTAGGAAAGGTAGTGCAAATATTAATTCTTTAGTGGATTGAATTAATATTTAATTATATTGGGCTAGGCTCAAGATGTAATTAGAAGGCCCAACCTAATTATCCATGGTCCCTATTGTAGCCTATATATATTCTTATTCTCTTCTTGCTTGGAAATTGTGTGAAAACATATTGTAGCCACCAAGGAGCAAGAAGAGAGGTTAACTTGAGAAGACGGAGGCCACACTTCGCTCAAGGGAATTTGGGAATACAATAGAAGAGCGTGGAATCAACCATTAACAAGGTAATCCTCTTTTCGTAATCTTTATCGTAAAACGTAGTAACACCCTAAGTCCGTGGTTCCCAACATATACTCTTGAAGATATCTCCTCTATCATGAAGGATGCTAAGGTTAGACATATCCTGCACACAAGTCTTGATAGTGTTATGACCAATAGAGTTATTGGATGTAAAATAGAAAGAGAGATATGCGATGCTTTAGAAGTAAAGTGTCAAGGTACAACTGTTATCAAGAAGAACAGGAGGACAGTACTTACTCAAGAATATGAGCACTTTGACTCAAGGGACAATGAATCCCTAACTAAGATCTATGACAGATTTCAGAAGTTGTTGAATGACTTATCCCTTGTCAACAAAGAATATGATTTGGAGGACTCAAACTTGAAGTTCTTACTTGCTCTTCCTGAAAAGTGGGACTTTAAAGTCACATCAATCAGAGATAACTATAAACTTGACATCACACCTCTAGATGAGATCTATGGAGTTCTGAAAACTCATGAACTAGAGATAGAGTGAAGGAGCAAGAGGAAAGGATCAAAAGCTAGACCAGTTGCACTCAAAGTTGAAGAGAAGCCAAATGATAAAGCTAGGAGGAAAAGCTACTCTAAAGGGAAAACCATGATTGCTAAGTCAGATACTGAATCATCAAATTCTGATGATGACTCAAATCCTGATACTGAATAAGATATTGATAGTGATCACAAAAACAATGAAGATTTGGATCAAATGGTAACCCTGTTGGTTAAGAGTTTTAATAAGATGGTCTACAGAAACTTCAAGAAAGGGAGAAGATTTTCCAGAAAAGGTTCCAGTTCCTCAAACTCTGATAAGAGGAACAATAGAAGAGATACTGATTGGAAGGAAGCTAGATTTGGAAAACCTGATAAGTTAAAAGAGAGATGTTACAACTGTGATGGACTTGGACACTTTGCAGCTGACTGCAGAAAAACTAGAGCTGAAAAGAAACAAGCTTTGATCTCAAAGAAGAGAAACTGGGATGATTTATCACACTCAGATGATGGGATAAATTATGCTCGTATGACAAATGCTAATGCTGAGACCGACAATGCTGAATTAAAGGTATCTCAATCCAATCTTGCATTTGCTACTGATGATATCTATGAATTAAGATTATTTCTTAAGAATCTGTATGTAAGTTTTAGGGATCAAACCTTAAAGAACAATAGAATCAATAGTGAAAATTATGTGCTTAAGAAAAGGAATGATTACCTAGAAACTGAGTTGCTTTCCATGCTAAAAATTCAAAAAGAAAGAGATAATACTATTTATGTTAAAGAAAATTTGTTAGAAAAACATGCTTATCTAGAAAAGAAGCTAGCTAAAGAGAGAGAAGTCATCAAACTTTGGACTAACTCAGAAAAGACAACTCAGGAAATCTTAGAAAAAGACTGTTGGGGATCAGGATTAGGATATTCAGCTAGATCTAATTCTGATAAGAAAAGTGGAGAAGAAACTGAGAAAACAGAACCACTAAAAATTGATCGTCATGTCAAATTGAACAAGGTTCAAATAAAGACCATTAAGTTTAATCCAAGTGTTAATAATGTTAAATCAATCCATGAGGAAGGTACTACATCAGCACCTAGATCAAACTTTACTATGAAAAGAGTGAACAAGTTCACATAAACTCGGTAAATATTGGTTCAATGACTCAGAAACAGCTTAAGCAAAAGCTGAAGGATTTACACATGAAAGAAAAGAGGAAAAGGTCTAGGAAAAATAGGAATGGCAAGGTAGGTGTTAATAAGAATGGAAACTATGTAACCCCATCTAATGCACCTAGAAAGACCTGTTCAAACTATGGTAGCACTAATCATCTTTCTAATTCTTGCAGGAAGAATAAAGAGATAAAAGTTGTTCCTTCTAAATCAGAGTTTAGGAATACAACAACTAGATATAAACCACAGAATCCTTGTTTTCATTATGGCAGTGTTTGACACTCTATTTATACATGTAAAGAGTATCACAGTTTGTATTATAATTTTTATAAACTGAAACCCTCTTTAGTTAAATCAAAATCTGTTTTTGCATGTATAAATACTGATAGTAAGAATGTTAACATAAACTATGATATGAAGTCTCCTGCTGTATATGTTAACAAACTTAAAAAGGCCAAAGGATCCAAGCAACTCTGGGTCCTTAAAAATACTAACTGATTCAAATTACTGATTGTAGGGTGACAGGATGAATGCTTTAGTCTTGGACAGTGGATGCTCAGGACATATGACTGGTTATAAATCCCTGCTATCAGAATTTGAGAAGAAGGCTGGCCCAAGCGTTTCTTATGGAGATGGCAACTTAGGAAAAATCTTGGGATATGGCAAAATCAAAGTTGGAAATGTCATCATTGAAAATGTAGCTCTGGTTGCAGGACTCAAGCATAATCTGAACAGTATGAGTCAAATCTGTGACAGAGGTTACCATGTCAATTTTTATAAGGAGCATTGTGAAATTGTCAATAAGTCTGATGGCAAGATCACATTGACTGGTGTGGGACATAGTAGTTTGTATGAATCCAGGGTCTTCACAAATTTTGAAAATTTAAATGTTTTTCTACTAAGTAGAGCATCTGTGGAAGACAGCTGGAACTGTCATAAAAGACTTTCTCACCTCAACTTCAACAATATCAATGAACTTGTAAGGAAATATCTTGTAAGAGGATTGCCCAATGCAGTGTTTACTCCTGATGGCTTATGTGATTCATGCCAAAAATCCAAACAAAAGAAGACATCTTTAAGAGTAAAACCGAATCCTCAATTCTTGAACCATATCATCTACTTCATGTTGATCTCGTTGGTCCAGTGAATGTTATGTCTATTACCAACAAGAGGTATGTACTTGTGATTGTTGATGAATATACAAGATACACATGGGTGTATTTTCTGCACACCAAGGATGAATCTTCATCCATTCTTTTTTATCATAAGAGGGAGCTGGAGAAATGATCAACATATAAAGTGAAGATCATAAGAAGTCATAATGGAACTGAATTCAAGAATAGCTCTATGGAAGAGTTTTGCAAACTCAAAGGGATAAAACAAGAGTTTTCTGCTCCTGGAACTCCACAAAAAATGGAGTTGTTGAAAGAAAGAATAGAACTCTGATAGAAGCTGCAAGAACCATGCTAGAAGAAGCAAGATTGCCTACCTACTTCTGGGCGGAGGCTGTGCAAACTGCTTTCTTTACACAAAATGCAATATTGGTCAACAAGCATGAGATAGTGAAAGGAAAGAAGCCAAATTTGAAGTTCTTTCATATTTTTGGTTGTAAGTGTTTTGTTCTCAAAAATCATCCGGAGCAGCTGACCAAGTTTGATCTGAAAGATGATGAAGGAATATTTGTAGGTTATCCATTGTCTACAAAAGCCTTCAGAGTTTACAATCTGAGAACAAGAACAGTCATGGAGTCTATACATGTATCTTTTGATGACAAGAAGATAACACATCTAAAAGATGCATATGACCATGACAAGTTGATATTTGAAAATGAAGTACCTTATGCTGAAATTTTAAATCCTGACTCTGATACAGTAAGTCCTAATATCACTCAAAGCTCTGAGGTTCCACAGAATAGTGGAAATTCTTCTGATACTGAAGCATATGTTGAGGGGGAGCAACATGACACAAATCCAGAGACTACTGCAAGTGATTCAACTCAAGAAACAACAGTAGAAAGATCATCAGACTCATCTTTTTTAAACTCTGATGAGTCAAATACTGATAACCATGGGAACACTGTTTCAGGGGGAGCATCAGGAAACAAAAGTGGTACTACTTAAATAAATAACAGAGAATTCATGGATCAAGGGGGAAGTTCTTCTTCTAGAAGTCAACTTCCATCTGCAAGAAAATGGTCCAAGGCACACACTCCCGACTTGATCATTGGAAACCCTGAGAGTGGTGTAAGAACAAGAAAAGCCACTCATAATGAATGTCTCTATCATTCTTTTTTATCTCAAAGTGAACCTAAAAAGGTTGAAGAGGCTCTGCAAGATGCTGACTGGGTCATAACAATGCAAGAGGAACTTAATGAGTTTGAAAGGAACAAAGTCTGGACTCTTGTGCCCAAAAACAGATCTGTAGTTGGCACAAAGTGGGTGTTCAGAAACAAAACTGACAGTGAGGGTATTGTTACAAGGAACAAAGCAAGCCTGGTTGCAAAGGGATACTCACAACAAGAAGGCATTAATTATGATGAGACATTTGCTCTAGTTGCAAGGTTAGAGGCAATAAGAAACCCTGTTTGCATAGGCTCGTGCACATATTTACATTCAATAATCCCAGGGGCTTTCACTTCGACACATCTTCGCTCATGATCTTTCTTGCCTATGCTGCTCACAAGAAGTTTAAGGTGTTCCAAATGGATGTGAAGAGTGCATTTCTAAATGGAGAACTGGAAGAGGAAGTTTATGTTAAACAACCTCCAGGGTTCATTGATCCAAGTATCCAGATCATGTTTACTTACTGGATAAAGCACTCTATGGATTGAAGCAAGCTCCAAGGGCCTGGTATGAAACACTTACTCTATTTCTACTAGAGAGTGGTTTCACAAGAGGTACAATTGATAAAACTCTCTTTTATAAATACCATGGTAAGGACTTGTTATTAGTACAGATATATGTTGATGATATCATTTTTGGATCTACTAATGATAAACTATGTGAGAGATTTGCAAAGCTAATACAGTCCAGGTATCAGATGAGTATGATGGGAAAATTGAGTTAATTTTTGGGGTTACAAGTTAAACAGACTGATAAAGGAATATTCATAAATCGATCCAAATATACCAGGAACTTACTCAAAAGTTTTGGAATGCAATACTGCTCAACTGCATCAACTCCTATGGCCACGACAACCAAGTTAGATTTAAATACTGGTTCTTCTGTAGATATAACTAACTATAGAGGTATGATTGGCTCACTCCTATATCTGACTTCTAGTAGACCTGATATCATGTACGCTACTTATCTCTGTGCAAGGTTCCAAGCTGACCCTAGAGAACCTCATCTATTAGCTGTGAAATGAATTTTCAAGTATCTCAAAGGCACCATGAATCTGAGATTATGGTATCCTAGAGATTCAGATTTTAAGCTAATTGGATATTCAGATGCTAATTTTGCAGGATGCAAAATAGACAGGAAAAGTACTTCTGGAAGCTGCCAATTTCTTGGAGACAGAATGGTTTCTTGATACATCAAGAAATAAAAGTCAATTTCCACTTCAACTGCAGAAAGAGAATACATTGCTGCAGAAAGCTGTTGTGCTCAAATTCTATGGATGAAGAATCAATTACTGGAGTATGGGTTAGATTATTCTTCTATTCCTATATATTGTGATAATGAAAGTGTTATTGCAATGATAGGAAATCCAGTACAACATTCCATGACTAAGCACATCAGTATCAGATACCATTTCAAAAGGGAACATGTGGAAGCTGGTATGGTGGAATTGGTCTTTATTCCAACAGATCAGCAAGTAGCAGATATATTCACCAGGCCTCTCTGTGAAGCTACATTCACAAGATTGGTGAATGAATTGGGAATGATTTCAGAACAGTTCTCAAACTCTAATAATTAAGTCTGCTGATATTTTTAAAGTATGGTATCTTATTATTTGTCAGTACTTGTTAGATACTGATTCTTATGCTAAATGCTGGATACCATGATATCATGCAAATTGTGCTAAATGATCTTATGTGAAAATTGCATGTTAATCTGTTGATTATGCATATAAACTCTGTTATTAACTAAATTTGTTTAGACTAATAATTTATATCGGTAGTTGTTAAATCCTGATACTAGTAATTAAAATACTGATAATGGTCAAACCATGATTGATTGTTATACTTTCTTGATTATTTTGAATTTATTCAAAATAAATTTTTAACAGCATTTTTAATTAATCAGTGAGTGAGTGGAATATCTTTTAATTGCTTAAATGGGTTAGCTACTGATGCAATTATTCGTTGATACTTGAGTATTTACATAGAGAATAGTAATATGAAGAGAGAGATTACTTTTTGCTTGCCTAGATACGCGTAATCGTGTATGCTTACTATGTCTAATTATTGCATGGCCAATCAAAGAGTCTCTTCAGTTTCTACTTTTTTCCTATAAATACAACCCTTCACTCTCAAAACTTTTCACTGACCTTTCACTTTAAACACTCATTTGTCAAGACTTCTTGAACACAACTCCTCATCCTCTCAAATGTTCATGGATCAACGTTCATTTTGCACTCGTACTATTGTTGGAAACTACTATTCTGCATTTAAGTTCGAAGAGGGTCGTATCTATTATGACCCTTGGGGACATAGAGTTAAGATTAACGATCAAATCTTTAGTCTTTATGATGTTTCATCATCAGTCTTTGAAGAGTTTTCTAGTGATCAACAACTGGATCTGCAGTTGTTTCAGTTAGAAATGATTCTTGAGGATGAGCGCTAAGTAGAGTAGGCTAGCAGAGACTTGAAGCTCTCAAACTACAAGAGAATATCATCTCTCTTGTAGGCACAATAAGTAGAATCTATCATCGCTGAGCCATGAAGAAGCAAGAAGCTCCGAAGAAGTTGAAGATGAGATAGTTTTTAGGAATAGTTCTAGCTTGTGTTAGGATTATTTTATAATCCGCCTTGTATTCATTTTCTTAATAATTAATGAAAATCTTTAAGCTTCTTTGTTTTTTAAGTGATTATTTGTTTACTTTCTTGTATGAATGCTTGAATGTTCTTAAATGTTAAATGTTAATACGGTAATGCATGCTAAATATCATATATTTTTCATAGTGCATGTGAATAAACTAATCTCTGTTTGAGTTCATGTGACACTTCAGTACAAATTGAGCACTACGGGAAATAACTGTTGTTAAATAAGAAATTTAAGGGAAGATTTAATTTTTAATCACTAAGAGTTATAATCTTTGAGTGTTGCTTACAATTCAAAATCTATTGAAACTTTCTTTTTCCGATCAAGAAAGTTGTCCACACTCAATCTCAAATTTCATAGATCTTATATCTTAAATTTCTTCTCACAACTGAAATACTTGAATTTTCTCAAATGTTGCCAAAAATCAAGTATCATAATTTTTGAATTATGTTCACCACTCAGAAACAACATTTAGTTGGTTAGAGACTACTTGCTGAGGTAGATCTTGATGATACAAATAGAGACACAGAGGTATCATCAGTCTTTACTGAAGACTCTATCATAGCTTTCATTAAACACATTCAAGTGTTAGTTCTTTGCAAGAAGAACAAAGGTTTGAGATCATGGTACATAACAGTAACCTAATCAAATCCTATCCAATTCAAATGGAGATTCTCATTATTGATGAACAACAACTGTCATAACCACAGTATCTACTGTGAGCCTAATTTTGAATTCACAAGGTATAAATATTGGTGTTACTTTATCAGCATTTATTTTAAATACTGATTTAGTTCTTTCAGCATTTATAGTATGCTTTTCATGATATAAATCCTGTTGAAATGATTACATCTAGACCTTAGTTAAGGACTGCCTCTAGTTGTATGATCACATATCACCCTTCTTTATTCACCTCTTATTTCTGTAGGACAATCTTTCTGAGTCTTTTTGTGTGAGATGTGTGAAAATATTGAGAGAAAAATAGAATTTAAGAGAGGCAGGATCCTTCCTGGAAAAAGGAGAGGCAGATGAGAGATATGATTTAGTAATCCTTGTGAGGAAGCTCTGACAATTAAAAGTCATGAGATGTGTGGTGTGAGGAGTAGTGAGACTACTTTAAAAGAATAGAGAGATTAAGTTTTATTTGCTAAATGTTTGCAGATGCTCATAGTACTAAAGGAACAAACGCTGAACAACGGTCTATTGAATCTCAGGAAAATTATGATGTATCAAAGGCTATTAATCTCCCTGCAAGTCTAAGTACTAATACTTTCTTGCAGTCCATACATTCTACTACTCCACCACATGAGATAATCCCTATTTTTGTTAACAACAGTCCATTCATAAAGATTCATCCATTTCAGAATCACCACAGCATTCTACAGGACTTGAACTCCTGGAAGTTAATTTTAAAGCTCCAATTCATTTATCTACGATACTTGACAATGTGGAGAAGATTGCTGAAGGTGTTGAAGCTTCTAAAGCCACTGGATCAATTTCTCATTCTATTATGTATAATGAAGCTGACGATAAAGTTCAGAATTTAGTGCAAGATCCAGCTGTTATTAAAGAATCTAATGATGGTAAAGAAACTCTTGTATCTAATGCTTTGTTAGATCTTGAGGATAATCTTTTCTTTCCTCAAGATATGCCTATGCATGTGAGACAACAGAAAATGAAAGAGTTAGATGCTAAAAAAAAGAGGATTATTCTGATAATCTCCGGAATGCTTATTGGAAAGATAATACATATCCTATTTCCAGAACACGTGCAATTGAACATCTGGAAATAGCAGAACAGAAGATTACAAATCCTGATGTGTTGCCAGATCCTTACACACAGCTCATGAAGCAACAACTATTCAAATCAATTAGATTAAAGAATCATTGATTACTTCAAAGCTGCTTACTCATCAGGAAATTCAGAAACAAATTTCACCAATAATTGCCAGACAAATTTCAATTGAAGCCAGTCAAGCTAGATTGGAAGCTCATCAAGCTCAAATATCTGATCAACTTACTGAAGTACAAAATTAAATGGAGCTGATTATTTCTCTACTGCTTGGTGATGATTCCCAAAAAGGGGAGAAAGTTGATAAATCTAAATGCAAACAGCTGTCATTGTTAAGTACTGATGATGAAAACCCTGATGAAAAATAAGGGGGAACAGAAGGAGAGTAAAAGAGGAGGAAGCAAGAGGAATGGAAGAAGAGTTGAAGAATTGACTGTGACTACTAAAATGCAAAAATATTCACAAGTCACAACTGTTGCTGATGAAGACCAAGGTATTCTGGAGAAAGAAGCTGGTGCTGAAGCAAGCCAATATCTTCAAACTCTGAAAGTTAAAGGAAGAAAGACAACGCTGTTCTACAAGGATCCAAAGATTCAATTATTTGATTCTGAGGTGAGTAGAAGAATATTTGCAAAGAAAAATTCTGGAGTTGATCTTGAACAACTAAGGTAAATGGGGGAAGACTTTAAAAATTCTATGAAGACAGCAAATGCTGATATTGCTGTTATTTCTTAAGTACTTTATGAAGATGATCCTTCTAACAGACCAACCAGAGGTATAGTTATAAGGGAAATCAGTCAGACAGAAGATGAAAGATCTCTCATATCATAAGCTATTGGAACTGCTGACATGAAACTTAAAGGAAAGGATAAGATAGAAGAAAAGTCAAGAATTTCAAAGTCTAAAGCCAAAGCTGGAGACAGTATCTAAGAAAACTAAAACTTAAACTCTGATAGATTTAATCTATACAGTAGTTCAAGCTCTTGATACTGAAGAAAATTTACTTGAAGCAGAAATCATTCAAGCTAGTCAAAGAGGGAAGATTTCCGGAAGCATTCTGAGCTGAGGAAGTGAAGTTAACCTCTGACATTGCTCAAGTTAAAGAAGAAGTTCAGGATGAAGAGTTAAAGTCTGATTTTCACTGAACCAGCATTGAATATGCATACTTGATTCCTGCATTTAGATAGCTTTGACAATATCAATTGGAACTTGTCCATAATTCCATAATGAACAAGTAGGGGAGATTGTTAGGAGCAATTGATGATATCAAACAGAAACTATCAGAAACATCAACGGATGATGATTGCAAGCATTGACAGATGATGATTACAAGCATCAACGGATTATGATGACATCGATGGATGTTGATATTCGACGGATAATAACATCAACGGATGATGATGTCAACGGATGATGAAATCAGTATTTGTCACATCAGTTGATCTTTGAAGAGGAAAAGGAAACAAGAATTTCAAGTCGGTGGATGACTTTATCTCAGAAGCAATAGTATAGGTTTCCTTGTTGTTACTAGAATAGGATTCCTTATACATTGGTAGCTGTGCTCTATATAAAGTACAGATTAGGTTCATCTTATAAGTATCGCGACATTGTTATATCTTTCGCATAACCTAGCAGCTCTCAAAGATATTTGTTCATCCTTTCGAGAGAGTACTTTTGTAATAAGTTTTTATAAGTTTAATATAAAAACTGTTGATTCTGTTGAATCTTTGTCTAGTGATTATATTAACTGTATTCACCCCCCCCCCACAGTTGATTAAGGGCCTAGCATAGAAATAATAGATATAGCACTAGTATTGTCACACATAATTGGAATTTTGTGTAACACTATACCATAGTCCATTAGCTGATTTCTAATCCAAATCACTTGAGCACACCAACTTCCAGTAGCTATGTATTCAGCCTCAGTTGTGGAAGTTGGTACAGATTGTTGTTTCTTAAAATACTAGGATACAAGTCTTTGTCCAAGAAATTGACAGCTTTCACTAGTATTCTTTCTGTCAACCCTGCATCCAACAAAATCTACATCTGTGTATCCAACACCTTCAACTCCAGTTCCCTTAGGATACCATAATCCCAAGTTTGGTGTTCCATTTAAGTATCTGAAAATTCTCTTCACAACCATTAAATGTGATTCCTTTGGATTGGGTTGAAATCTTGCACACGGATATGTTGCAAACATAATGGTTGGTCTACTAGCAGTTAAGTATAACAAAGATCCAATAATTCCTCAATAACCTGAAATGTCTACACTTTTTCCTTTTTTATCTTCATCCAACTTAGTAGCTGTTGACATAGGTGTTGATGCAGGTGAACAATCAACCATTTCAAATTTCTTCAATAATTTTTTAATATACTTGGTTTGGTTGATGAAGATACCATCATTTCTTTGACTGACTTGAAGTCCAACAAAGTAACTTAATTCTCCCATCATGTTCATTTCATAATTACTCTGCATGAGTCTTGAGAATCTTTGACATAGTTTTTCATTTGTAGAGCCAAAAATGATATCATCCATATAGATTTGAACTAGGATCATATCACCACCATGCTGCTTGTAGAAGAGAGTCTTGTTAATTGTTCCTCTAGTGAATCCATGTTATGTAAAAATTCTGACAGTGTCATATCAAGCTCTAGATGCTTGCTTTAATCCATAGAGAGCTTTGAGTAATTTGTATACAAAGTCTGGAAATTCTGGATCTATAAAGCCAGGTGGCTTTGCACATAAACTTCTTATTCCAACTCACCATTAAGGAATGCACTCTTTACATCCATTTGATACATTTTAAAGTTTGAGTGTGCAGCAAATGCAAGAAAGATCCTTATTGCTTCAAGTCTTGCAATTGTAGTAAAAGTTTCATCATAATCAATTCCTTCCACCCGTGAGTAGTCTTTTGTAACCAACCTTGCTTTGTTCCTTGTTATAATTTCATTTTCATCCATCTTGTTCATGTACACCCACTTTGTTCCAATTATAATTCTGTTCTTTGGCGCATGAACCAACTTCCAAACTTTATTTCTTTCAAAATGATTTAACTCTTTTTGCATAGCAGATATCCAGTCAGGATCAAGTAGAGCTTCTTCAGTTTTCTTAGGCTCAATTTGTGAAAGAAAGCATGCATGTAGACATTCATTAGCAATTGCACTTCTAGTCCTCACACCAGTATTTGGATCACCAATAATTTCTTCCCTAGTGTGACTCATATCCCACTTTATGGTATGATTTTGTTGACTTGAAATTTCTGTATTTTCATCACCATTGGCATGACTTGAAGAACTATCTCATCTTTCTCCCCCTGAGTTTGTGCTATCAAATTCAGGTGTTGAAGATGAGCTTCCATTCTCATTATTCACTTGCTCAGTTGACTCTTCATTCACTCTGTTGCTTGTGTTGATCTTAGCTTCATCTTCAGAATCACTATCAATATTGAGATTTTCAAACTTTAGGGCTTCAGCTTCATTTTCATCAAGGCATTCCAAGCCTGGACACTTGTCATCATCAAAAATCACATCTGTGCTTTCCATAATTTTCTTTTGTTCAAATACATAGACTTTGTAGACAGTCTCTCTAATGAATACCTCAGAAAAATTGCTTCAAAAACTTTAGAGTCAAATTATCCTACATATTCAGAGTTTTCTTTTAGAACATAGCACTTGCTTCCAAACACATGCAGATGCTTCATAATAGGCTTCCTTTTTGATAAGATTGAGTCGGGTGATTTTTCAAGATTTTTATTGTTGAGATATCTGTTTTGAGTGTAGCATGCAATATTGACAGCTTCTTCCCAAAAACTTGTTGGCAAATTGGCATCTTGTAGCATTGTTCTTGCAGCCTCAATCAAAGTTCTATTCTTTCTTTTAACTACCCCATTTTGCTGAGGTGTTCTTGCTGCTGAAAACTCTTGAACAATGCCCCTGTCCTTGCAGAATTTAGTTAAGGTCGCATTTCTGAATTCCGTGCCATTGTCACTTCTCAATCTTTTCACACAATTCTGATCTTCAGCCTGCTTCTCAATTTTCTTGATGTGTTTAATAATGATGTGTGAAATTTCATCCCTGAAATACATAAATCTACCCTGTGTACCTTGAGTAGTCATCCACCATCACAAGTGCATATTTCTTCCTTGAAATTGATAAGACATTGACTGGTCCAAACAGGTCCATATGAATAAGTTGGAAAGGTACACTTATATAATTCACAACTTTGCTTTCGTGACTAGACCTTTTCATTTTTCCTTTTTGACAAGCCTCACAAATTTTATCTTGAGCAAACTCCAGATTTGGCATGTCTCTCACTAACTCCTTTTTCACCAGGGTATTGATAGCTTTGTAATTCAGGTGAGAGAGCTTTTTGTGCCACAACTTGCTTTGCTCAACAGATGCCTTGGTGTAGAAGCAACATATTTCATCCTTATTTGCTGAGAGTAAGTCTGCAACAAACAAGCTTCCCTTTTCTTGCTCCTTTCAAAGCAACTTCACCAGTCTTTTTGCTGATAATTGAGCATTCTCCTTTTTTAAATGAAATATCGAATCCTTTATATGTGAATTGACTGACACTTAGGAAATTCACCCCAAGACCAGCTACCAGTGCTACATCTTTAATGACAATATTTCCAAAAACAAAATTGTCATATCCCATTGTGAATCCTTTATTGTTGTCTCCAAAAGTCACCAATGAGCCAACCATCTCCTCAAATTGTGATAACATGGCTTTATCAGTTGTCATATGCCTAGAGCATCCACTGTCTATGATCCATATGACCTTCTTCTCTTTTCCCTACACACAATGAAGATTTAGTGTGTTTAGCTACCCAAACAGTGTTGAGTACTTTCTTCTTGTTAACCGAATGTGCATAAGTAGAATTTAATGATTCAGAAAGAGTAGTGTTCAAATTTTGATTTGCAATTTCCTTCTTGGCTGTAGACTCAGTTTTTTCTTCTTTAAGATTCATTCTCAATCTATAACAGCTTGTCATTACTTTCATATTGCGGGGAATGCAATCAAATTTGTCACAGAAAGAGTAGGGGTCTTCAGCCTTTGCTTCATTGTATTTGCATGCTCCCATTTTTGGCTCACTAACAATTTTTTTATAAAGGTGAGTTAGATGACTTGTAGAGTCACACTTTTGATATTATTTCCTGGGAGCATCTACCACAAATGCAAAGTTGTTTCTCTTGTTCACTCCAATTTTCCCATTCATATTCTTCTTTTTCCTTCCTGCATTCTCAGTCTTGATTTCTTTGATTGACTTCTTAGAAACTTGATCTACCATAAGCTTCTTTTCAGTTTTAGGAGTTAAAGTTGTCTTTGTGCATTTCTTCTCATTGTCCTCATCTGCAAGCTCTTGCTTGATAACCAACTCAACTTCATTGAAATTGACTTCACATACTTTGAACAAGGGTGCATCAACTTTTCTCAACATAGCTGGGACATCCTGATTTGCAATTGCTTTTCTTTTGTCACCTTCATTTTTCTTATTGTTGTTCAGGGCATCATAGTCCAAACCAATAGCTATGTTAGCACATAGTTTTTCCTTCTCATGGTATTGTCCAACCAACTCGGATGCATTCCTGAATGACTTCAGTATCACCTCATTCTTCTCTAGCTTCTCTCTCAACACAGCTTCAATTTCACTTGCACACTTCAGCGTGTTTTTCAAATATTCATTTTCTTGCTTGACAGTTTCAAGCTCAACAAGCTGCAGTTCCATATCTTGTTTCTCAATCATAAGCTTCTAATTTATCTTTGACAGCCTACTCACTTCCTCAGTACCTGCCACCATGCTTGTGTGGATATGAAACATCTCTACACTCATCTTTTCAATAGTTTTTTTATTGACTTGCATCTAAATCAATAGTGGTTAGAGTTGGTACCTCTGATTTTGAAGTGGATGATTCTCCATGCTCAAGAGCCATAAAAGCATAGTTTCCAGATTCTTCTTTTTCATCATCTTCATCGGTATCATCCCAACTCTTTCCTTCAGCAATGCAAGATTTTTCCTGTTGTTTCTTCAAGAGAGCTTCATATTTTGCTTCCAATTCCATATAGGCTTTATCCTTCTTCACTTTCTTTGGCTTCTTGCACCCAGTAGCAACGTGACCCAACTCATCACAGTTGAAGCACCTTATGTTAGATATATTTGAGATGTCATGTCTAATATGATTCGTGTTTAGTTTTCAGATCTTAACAACAGGACATATCAGGACTTACTGAATTCAGGACTTACTGAAGTCAGAGCTTAACATCAGAACTAAAGATACAAATCAGTATTTAAGTGCGGGAAGACTTTCAGTTAAGGAATGAAGCTGATTAACAGGAGAAGATCGAGACTAAAACAATAGAAGAAATGCATGGAAAGAGTTAGTGGACTATAAGACTTGTAGAAGATATCTGATTGATAATTTTAGGAGACAGAATTATATTTCATATCAATTAGAAGTTATCTTGTAACTGTGTACTATATAAACACAACTTAGGGTTTACACTATATGTGTTATCATTATTGAGAATATTATACATTGTAACCTAATAGCTCTTAGTGATATTTGTTCATCACTAAGAGAGAACAACAGTTCATATTATAATAGAGTTTATTAAATATACTTGATCTTTGTTACATACTTGTATTGAAATCGATTTGATTATATAAACACTGTATTCAACCCCCTTCTACAGTGTTGTGTGACCTAACAATTGGTATCAGAGCTTTTCTGTTAACACACATACAGTAAAGATCCAAACAATCATGTCTGAAGAAACACAAACCCCAACTAAGCCCACCAAAACTCAAGAAACTCAAAACACCCAAACCCACAGTCGATATGAGACTATTAGGGTTCCCACACTGAGACCTTCTGAGTATCCCATATGGAAAGTGAAGATGGCTATATTTCTGGAAGCTACAGATCCAGAATACCTTGATAGGATTAATGAAGGACCAAATAAGCCTACCAAGCTCTCTGTTGCAGTTGCTGATCAACCAGCAAAGTCCATACCAAAGGAGAAAGGTGATTACACAGCTGAAGACATCTCATCTATTGCCAAGGATGCAAGGGTAAGGCATTTGCTGCATAGTGCCATTGATAATGTTATGTCAAACAGGGTAATTAATTGCAAGACTGCAAAGGAGATATGGGATGCTTTAGAGATAAGATGTCAGGGAACTGATGCAATAAAAAAGAACAAGAGGACTATACTCACTCAAGAGTATGAGCACTTTGACTCAAAAGCTGATGAGTCATCAACTGATTTATATGACAGGTTTGCCAAACTCTTGAATGATCTGTCACTGGTGGACAAGGAATATGATCTTGAAGATTTAAATCTAAAATTCCTTTTAGCTCTTCCAGAAAATTGGGATTTGAAGTCTACTACCATAAGAGACAACTATGACCTTACTGAAACTACTCTTGATGAAATTTATGGTATGCTCAAGATTTATGAACTTGAGATGGATCAAAGGAGCAAGAGGCTTGGAAGAAAGTCAAGGACAGTTGCTCTTAAAGCTGAGGAGGAATCTTCCAAAGTGGTTGCCTCAAAGAGGGGCAAAGGAAAGGCTCTCATCATAAAGTCTGATTCAGAGTCATCATATTTTGATAATGATGATTCAGAAACTGAAAGTTTATCTGAAGTTGATGTTGATGCAGAGATGATGCAACTATGTGCTCTTATTGTGAAGGGTATCACAAAGATAGCCTACAGGAAATTTAGAAAGGGCAAGAATTTTTCCAGGAAAGGTTGAAGTTCTGATAAGAAAGGGTTCAGAAAGTCTGAAGGCAAAGGAGGAAAGTCTGACAGAGGAGACAACTCAAATATCAAATGTTACAATTGTAGTGAAAGAGGCCACATATCTCCTGAATACAAGAAAGGAAAAAGTGACAAAGGCAAGGCACTTGTCACAAAGAAGAAAAGCTGGACATACACTTCAGATTCTGAAAATGAGGTGAACTATGCCCTGATGGCAAATGCTGATAGCAGTCCTGAAACTGCTGAATTAAAGGTACCTCAAACAACTTATGATTTTCATACTGATGATATTACTGAGTTAAGATTATATCTTAAAACCATGTTCAATAATTATAGAGATCAGACTTTAACATGTGAAAGATTAACATCTAAAAATCTTGCTTTTAAAAACAGAAATGACTATTTAGAAAAGGAGTTAGTTTTTCTTCATCAAACTAAGAAAGAAAGAGATGATGCTTTGTATGTTAGAGATGAAGTACTAAAATTGAATGAATCTCTAAAAACTGATTTAGAAAAAGAAAGAGAGATCATCAGAACTTGGACTAACTCTGGCAGAACAACTCAGGATATACTAAGTAGTGGAAACTGGAAATAGGGCTTAGGTTATGGAGATGATAAAAGTGAGAAAGGAACTGTGAAAATTGAGACAATTATTGTTAAACAGTCTGCTAAGCCAAAGGTAAATCCTGTTAAATTTGTAGCAAAAACTGTAAAGTCTGATTCTGAAAAGATGAAAGAGTCTAGGACAGAAGTCAAAGAAAAGTCAACTTCTGACAAATTAAAACAGGATAAACCAGCTGAAGTAAACATAGGCTTAATGACAAAGAAGCAACTTAAGCATAAGCTGAAAGAGATTAGAAATGTCAAAAAGGTGAAGGAAGCTAGGAAAAATAGGAATGAAAAGGAAGGTGTGAATAAAAGCAATAATTATAAGCCTGTTCCTAATGCTCCTAGAAAGAAATGTTATAATTATGGAAACTCTAACCATCTTACTTTTTTTGCAGGAAAAATAAAGATATAAACTCTTTACCTCCTAAATCAGGAGTTAAGAGTCAGTCTGTTAGGTTTAAACCACAAAATCCTTGTTTTCATTGTGGTAGATTATGGCATTCCATTTATACTTGTAAGGAATATCATAGTTTGTACTATGATTATTATCAAATAAAACCTTCTTTGAAGAAAGTTAGTATTATTTCTTCTAGTGTAAAGTCTGATGCAAAGTCTGATATAAAGTCTGATAAACAGCATGTTAGCATAAACTCTGAAATTAAATCCGCTGCAAATGCTAACAAACTTAAAAAGGCCAAAGGATCCAAGCAAGTCTGGATCCTTAAAACTAACCAATAGTGGTCTTTGTGATTGCAGGGCAACAGGAGAAACATCCTAGTTCTGGACAGTGGATGTTCCCTGACATATGACTGGAAATAAAGCCCTACTATCAGACTTTGTGGAGAAAGCTGGCCCAGGAGTTTCTTATTGAGATGGCAACATGGGAAAAACTCTGGGATATGGAAATATCAATCTTGGGAATGTCATCATTAAATCAGTAGCTCTTGTCTCAGGACTTAAACACAATCTGCTAAGTGTGAGTCAAATCTTTGACAGAGGTTATCATGTAGATTTCTTTGAAGAACACTGTGAAGTTGTAAGTAATTCTACAGGAAAAGTGGTTCTGAAAGGTTACAGGCATGGTAAGATATATAAAGCCATACTTTCAACAAATTATGATGGTTCTGCAATCTTTCTGTTGAGTAGAGCATCAATTGAAGAAAGCTGGAATTGGCACAAAAGACTCTCTCATTTAAATTTCAACAACATGAATGAGCTAGTAAAGAAAGATCTTGTGAGAGGACTGCCAAAATCAGTATTTGCTCCTGATGGCCTTTGTGATTCACGTCAAAAGGCAAAACAAAGAAAATCTTCATTCAAGAGCAAAACTGAATCCTCAATTCTTGAGCTTTATCACCTACTACATGTTGATCTATTTGGTTCAGTCAATGTCATGTCAATTGCAAAGAAGAAATATGTTATGGTTATAGTGGATGAGTTCACAAGATACACTTGGGTGTATTTCTTGCACAAGAAGAATGAAACTGCATCTACTCTAACTGATTATATCAAATAGTTGGATAAGTTGGTCAAAGATTCTGTTAAAATAATAAGGAGTGATAATGGCACTGAGTTCAAGAATTCAATCATGGAAGAGTTCTGCAAAGAGTATGGAATTAAGTAGGAATTTTCTGCACCTGGAACTCCACAGCAAAATGGAGTTGTAGAAAGAAAGAACATGACTCTCATTGAAGCTGCATGAACTATGCTTGATGAAGCAAAGCTACCAACCTACTTTTGGGCTGAAGTTGTGCAGACTGCTTGTTTTACACAGAATGCTACACTCATAAACAAGCATGGAAAAACACCATATGAGATGGTGAAGAAAAAGAAGCCAAATTTGAAATACTTTCATGTATTTGGATGCAAGTGTTTTCTTCTTAAGAGTCATCCTGAACAGCTGTCAAAAATTTGATCTAAAAGCTGATAAAGGAATTTTTGTTGGATATCCACTTTCCACAAAAGCCTTCAGAGTCTACAATTTTAGAACAAGGGTTGTCATGGAATCTATCAATGTATCTTTTGATGATAAAAGGATTACTGAACTTGAAGATTTCAATGATCATGATCAGCTGAGATTTGAAAATGAAGATTTAAATTCTGATTCTGCAAATTCTGATGGCATAAATCCTGATCCTGTAAGTTCTAACGGGTTAAATTCTGATGTCATTGAAATTATGGTAACTACTCCAAGGTAAAAAAATGCACCTTTTCAGGGGGAGCAAGCTGAAGATCCTACCATAATTCAAGACTCTCAAGAAGCATCAGAACCTGTCACTGGCTCTTCAAGTTCTTATTCATCAAGTTTTGATGAGCCAAATTCTGATAATTCTGGAAACTCTGATCTTTCAAATCCTGAAGGATCCAACTCAAATTCTGAAGTCTCAGAGAGCATAACTATAGGGGGAGCATCAGAAAATGGTGATGGAGATAGCATGGATCATGGGGGAGCATCCAGTTCTAGAAATCAACTTCCATTTGAAAGGAAGTGGACCAAATCACATACACCTGGCTTAATAATTGGGGATCCTGAAGCAGGTGTCAGAACTAGAACTGCAACATCAAATTAATGTCTCTATCATTCCTTTCTATCTCAGACTGAACCAAAGAAAGTGGAAGAAGCTCTTCAAGATGTTGATTGGGTGCAAGCAATGCAGGAAGAGTTAAATGAATTTGAAAAAAAATAAAGTCTGGACCCTAGTGCCAAGACCAAATAACAGATCAGTTGTTGGCACAAAATAGGTGTTCAGAAACAAAACTGACAGTGATGGCATAATTACAAGATACAAAGCAAGGCTGGTTGCTAAAGGTTACTCTCAACAAGAGGGTATTAATTATGATGAAACATTTATACCAGTTGCTAGATTGGAAGCCATAAGAATCTTTTTGGCTTATGCAGCTCACAAAAAGTTTAAAGTCTTTCAAATGGATGTGAAAAGTGCCTTTCTCAATGGAGAATTAGAAGAAGAGGTATTTGTTGAACAACCTCCAGGATTTGTAGATCCAAAATTTTCAAATCATGTCTACAGATTAGACAAAGCACTTTATGGCCTTAAGCAAGCTCCAAGAGCATGGTATGAGACTTTAACTCAATTTCTTCTGGAAAGTGGATTTCACAGAGGTGCAATTGATAAAACACTATTCTACCTCAACCATGGAAATGACTTACTTTTGGTACAGATATATGTTGATATCATATTTGGTTCTATAAATGCCAAACTCTGTGAATGGTTTGCAAAACTAATGCAGTCAAGATATCAAATGAGTATGATGGAAGAACTTAGCTATTTTCTGGGACTTCAAGTTAAGCAAAATGAAGAAGGTACTTTCATAAATCAATCCAAGTACACCAGAAATTTACTGACGAAATTTGGAATGCAAGATTGTTCAGCTGCATCCACTCCTATAGCCACTACAACCAAGTTAGATAAATATACTGGTTCATCAGTAGATATTACTAACTACAGAGGTATGATTGGCTCTTTACTCTATTTAACTGCAAGTAGACCTGATATCATGTATGCTACCTGTCTCTGTGCAAGATTTCAGGCTGATCCAAGAGAACCTCATCTAATAGCTGTGAAAAGAATTTTCAAGTACCTTAAGGGTACAGATGATCTAGGATGGTGGTATCCTAGAGAATCAGATTTTAAGCTAATAAATTACTCAAATGCAGATTATACAGGATGTAAAATAGACAGGAAAAGCACTAGTGGAAGCTGCCAATTTTTTGGAGGCAGATTGGTTTCTTGTTTTACCAAGAAATAGAAATCAATTTCCACATCAACTGCAGAAGCAGAATATATTGCTGCAGGAAGCTGTTGTGCACAGATTCTTTGGATGAAGAATCAGTTACTGGACTATGGGTTAGAATTTTCTAAAATACCTATTTACTGTGATAATCAAAGTGCAATTGTTATGACAAGTAATCCAGTTCAACACTCAATGATAAAGCACATCAGTATTAGGTACCATTTCATAAGGGAACATGTGATGGAAGGTACAGTGAAATTGCATTTTGTTCCAACAGATCAACAACTAGCAGATATCTTCATAAAACCACTATGTGAAGCTACTTTTACAAGACTGGTAAATGAACTTGGAATGGTTTCAGGTTCTTTCTCTAAATCTGGTTAGTTTTTGTTCTCATGCATCAGACTTTATGATCAATGTTTACAGATTGTCTTATCTTCATATAATCTGTGCTTAAATTGTAATACATTAAATACTAATTGTTATCTGATGTGGATCTTATACTCTGATAGTGTTTTGAATGTTCTGTGACTATTCAATCCAATGAGGATAACTGTGCTAGATGATGACCTAGTAGTCTTTAACATACTAGAAATCCCATGTTTGAATTAGTTGTTTATGTGGAAATTCATTAACACAAGCAAATTCTGATGTTGAGCTTAGTCAAATTTACTTTGTGTATCTTATTACTAAGTCACAAACTAGATTATTGCTTCTTATCTGTCAAATTCTGATATCAGTAAATATTAAAGATGAACCACATGCTTGATAAGCCTCACTTATCTAAAGAAAAGAAAATAAAATTAAAGTCAGGTACTCCTTTGAGATCTAGAGTAAATATGTGAAAGGGAAGACCCAAGTGTGTTGTTGGTATTAAGTAATATGCATTAGAAAAGCAAATAATTTTTTCTTGGTGACTTTTCACATTCTCTGATTACTGGAGAAATACTCTGATAATAGCATAAATTCTGATAGCAGTTGTGACTCACTTACACTGAGAAGCCACTGCAAAAAGGAATTTTAAAAGATGCATAAAATAAGCACAAACAGTTGAGGTGGATTCTTGTATAAATTTATTCTATAGTAGACTTCATTATTAATGACAGATTTTAAGCACTTTTCTTAGTTATTCCTTATTTCTAAGATGTACTGAAATTTATCAGACTTTAATCTTCATCTGATATTTTGCTAATGCACACACTATCACTCCATATGAATGCTGAAAATTACTGTGGTGATTAAGTTGTTTTAGACAAACAGTTAAGTGTCATATGCATAAATTCTGAGGACAAGTTCTGATGGAAGTTCTGATGATTAAACTCTGAAGAAACAAGTCAATATTTGTATGAAGAATCACAGATACAAACATTCACTTTTTAAGTACAGAAGCCATGAATAGATGACCGTTAAATTCTGATAATAGTCAAGTTCTGATATTAAATCCTGATGCAAACTCTGATGCTTACGTGATTATTTATTTACTTGAATTATTTGTGGTAAATACTGTAACGGTCATATTTAATCAGAATATAATTAGGTGAGATAAAAACAGTCATAATCATTTAGTAAGTGGGAAGCGTGTTTTCCTTGAAACACTGCATGTGCACATTTATTACTGCTTATTACCCGTGCCCACTAATAATGTTTTGACTAATGATATGTTGTCAGGTGTCTAAAGTCTGTTCTGCTTCAATCATAACAGTTGTCAAAAAGAGATTATATATATGAGAGTTAAAAGATTTTATAATCTTTTACCTACTTTTCTTTCTCTAATCTCTCTTATTCTCTCTCTCACTAATATTCTCTGAAGCTATTTTCTTACAGGCCTTTTATCAAACACCTTGTGTACACTCTATTTTCTCACTTATTTTTCACAGAAATGGCACTAAAAGACATCGTTTTCAATGGAGCTAAGTTTGCTCCTAACTATTACTCAGCTATTCTTAGCAAGGATGAAACTCCATCAGAACTTCACTTCATCCAAGACTTTTTGTCTTGAAGTGAAATAGGCTATGCTTTGACCCAACCAGACACACTCTCAGGAACTCAAGTGCTGGAGTTTTGGAGGAGTGGTGTGTATGGTGATGGTGGAGCAAATGGGTCCCCTAGTATTATCTTCACAATAGGGGAGGATGAACATGTGGTGACTGTGTCTACAGTTCATCAAGCTCTACATCTACCAGAAAACTGCACTTTTCCACAGTTGAGGAGCCAGCTCTTCAACAGCTAATGGCCAATCTGGGCTATGAAAAGACTTTGGCAAAGCTTGGAAAACTAAAGAGACCCCACATCAGGAGGGAGTGGAGTTTCTTCTTTGACTGCATCACAAGAACCTTTGCAAACAAGTGTTCAAACTTTGATGTAATTCCTATCCTTAGTCAGCAAATTGGGTATGCTCTAATTACTCAATCTCATTTTGATTATGCTAATGTTGTACTAGGATTCATAGGTGATAGGAAGACAGAAGATAGGAATATAGTTTATTTTGCTAGATTCTGTCAACTCATTTACAGCTTTTGTAACTCTGATGCACCCCAACTAGCAAGTGAATTAATTTCACCATTTAAACTTGCTAAGAGAGCATTTACCGACTTATTATCTACTGATAATAAGAAAACTGTTCTAAGACCCCTCCAAATTCCACAATCAATCAAACAATTTTTAGTAAACTCTGACCCAGCCATATACACCTTAATATCCTGATGTCCACCCATCTCAACCTCCATCAGCACCTCCAACCACTACACAACCAACCACCTCTCAACCTCAACCAACTCAACCTACCATCAGAACATACTTCCAACCAGCTCAATCCCAACAACAACAACCATCGGCACCTACCATCAGACCTTCATCCTCCAGGCAAAAGAGAGCAAAGTCTATTCCTAAATCTCCACCAAGGAGAAGAAGGATGATTCTCAGGGATGACTTTGATAATGAAGAGGAACAAGTACAGGTTCATGCATCAGAACCTGTGACTATTGAAGCTAAAAATGTCAATTTTTAGAAAGAAATAGCAGTTGAAAAGGAAACTTCTCAAATAAATACCCAAGCTGAAGGTTCTGATACTTTGAAGAGAAAGAGAACTGTAAGTTCTGATGCTGCTAAGGCAACTCCTTCTCTATCAAGGAGATTAAAAAAACAAAGAGCAGGAAGGCAATGGCTCAACCTCAGTCTGAGGATACACAAGAAGCTGAAGAAGAGGATCAGGAATCTCTGATCTCGTTAGAACTTGTTATAATTGAAGCTTTGCTATCCCCAACTCAAGCTCAAGACATTGTTCCAGATACAGTGCTCACACCTCCTGTCTCTCCAATCAAAGCTACAGATAATGCTGAAGAACAAGACACAAGTTATGACATAGATATTCACAATCTGAATATTCCTACTATTCTTTATCTTTAAGCTCCAACAGCAGCTCAGCCATCTACAGTCAACTCTCCAATCTTAAATGCTGAGATACCATCTACACCTATTCTAGAGATAAATTCTGATGATCAGAATTTAGATGAAGCTACTGTAGAATCTCCAACAGCAACACACACACTAGTACCGTCAGAAGATAATGAGTCTTCTTCAAGTTCTAAAGACAGTGTTTATGTTGATACTCCAGCTCCCATTCTAGGAAAGGAGGCACTTATTGAGAAGTTTGTTGAGCAAGCTGATCCTATTCCTTGGGAAGATACTCACAGAGGTGTGGAGTGGACCAAGAAGTTGAATGAAACTGATTTCATTCCAAGCTCCAAAGTACTGATAGACCATATTGGAAAAGCTGATGAGTTGCTCACAAATTCTGATTTCAAGATACAACTCAAAGTCATAGCTCTATCTACTAAAAATCTTCAAGGTCTACACTCTCAACTCATGTCAAGGTTGATAAACTTCTTGAGTAAGCTGAAAAGCTAGATATGACTCTCAAGTTAGACAAGTCAAGACTTATCTACTGATAGACCATATTGGAAAAGCTGATGAGTTGCTCACAAATTCTGATTTCAAGATACAACTCAAAGTCATAGCTCTATCTACTAAAAATCTTCAAGGTCTACACTCTCAACTCATGGCAAGGTTGATAAACTTCTTGAGTAAGCTGAAAAGCTAGATATGACTCTCAAGTTAGACAAGTCAAGACTTATCAGACCTATACATGAAAAGGTTGAAGCTATTGAGAAGGTACAAGAGAAGCAATAGGCCCAGATTACTGAGGTCCTGCAAAATCAAGCCTCTCAACAAGCTCAACTTAATGAAATCCAATCTTCAGTTGAACTTCTTCTCTCTCTCCTACTACCTAATTATGCCAAACAGGGGGAGAAGATAGTTAAGTCCAAATGCTCTAATACTCAGATACTGAAGAAAAGGGATAATTATGAAGATGACCTTGGAAACCCTAGTAAGGTTCAAGGTCAAGGTCAAAGAAGCAAGGTTTCTTCTAGAAAACTAATTATTGATGCAAGAAAATCTTCTATTCAAAAGAAAATAAGTTTTGAAGTTGCTCAAACTCAAAATCTGATAGCAAGTGCTGATAATCAAAATCTGATATCAAGTTCTGATGAGCAAATTCTGATGACAAAGCCTGATGTTCTAATTTAAGGTGGAAGTCAAGACTCTCAGAAGTTTCTGCAAACTCTGAAGCTCAAGGGAAAGCAGACTACTATCTACTATAAGGATCCCAAGATTCAGACACTTGATGAAGAGATTGCTAGAAGATTATTTCTGAAGCATAATCCTGGAATGGATTTAGAAAATCTCAAGGAGAAAGAAGCTAGATTTAAAGCTGAAAAGATAAATCTAAAGCCAAAAGCTTCTATTGCAAAGAAACCTCCAAGGCCTAAGGAAAAAGGCATTATGATCAAGGAGAAATCAAATACTGAGGCATCTGTAACGCCCCCAAATCCGGGGTCAGGAATCTGGGTCGTCACGTTATCCTTCACTCATGTGTAACCTGGTATTGATTCAATAATCCAACAGACCCCAATCTTATACTCACATACATAAGTTATAGCCTTAGAAATGACATACAAAATAATATCTTCTTTTATTACACTCAAAGGTACTTTACAGGATCTCAAACAATTATTTATAACCTCTACATGAAGTTACAATAATTACGACTGATATCTTATATCTATCTGATACTCTAGCACACCTGAGACAAAGCTGTCAGGGATCCTCCCTATGACTGCAAGCGACTAAGTCCCACACCGGCATACTAGTTATCTGTTGTGTTGTGTCATTTAAAAGAAAGCAAGAGTGAGCTATAATGCCCAGCATAATAAGGTACAGTATGAAAATGATTGTATGATAAACTCACGTAAAACATCATATATGATAATTATGTTTTATTCAAAAATAGTTTTTTCTTGGTGATACACACCTTCTTATGAAAACAATCCTTTAGTGGATCTTCTTATCCTGCGAATACCTTAATAGTAAACCCAGCACCGAGGCTTGGGTTACGGTATTGCATCACAATTCCAATTGGAAGAATAGGACATTCGTTGGAGCCACCGCATACGATGATCAGTCGTACTACGATAAAATTAACCATTTCTACTAGTAGAAGGACGACACCTTCACGTCTCGGTTATCACCCTTGCCGCATACGGGCTATGTGTCCTCATTTCGAGTATACAAACACTTCGCAGGTCCATAGGTACATATTATACCGTCTCCTACAGTACCAGTAGTCTATCCAATACACGAAGTACTTGGATTCTACCCCTCCCTTGTCCTTTAGGAAATCCTATCATATCTCGAGAACTCGAACCATATCGAAGTTCCTCCAAGCATTTTGCTTGTTGATAGGCATAGCTTTACTTTATATATATATATATATATATATATATATGTACTTCCGAAAGTTTCGGAGGAAGTACTAAGGATGTGAGTTGACCGTTGTCAACCGATAATTAAATAAGGGGGGAAAAAGTTTCTCCTTGAAACTATATTCAAAATATTAAATAAGTCGGGATAATATTCACCGACGATCTGAAATTATTCGAATAATATTCCGAAATCAGGAAGTATATTTTAAATCAGGATCTATGATTTTTAAATCAATAATAAACCCTTTAAGAATAATAATTAATTAAATAATAGTCGATAAATAATTAAACCTCGAATGAGTTTACTCTTTAAAAGAATATTTAAAATAATATTCCTCAACTAGTTTGTGTCTACATAATTAATAATCTATAATGATTAATCGGGTTTGAAATAAATAATCGTTGGAGTATACTACTCCAATAATAAAGGAATAAGTATATAGTATTTATTATTCGAATAATAAAACATAGTTGAGGGAATATGATTGTTGGGAAATTGTTTTAATAAAAGTTCAAGGTATTTTAATGTTTTGTAATTGGACGATGAGTCCCTTTAAAACGTACCATTATGGACTTTTAATCGTCCAAAACATCTCCGGGATGATTCCCGAGTTTATACTTTATAAAACAAAACTGACCGACTCTTGGTCTTACGACTTATACATCATGCTCTACTGTAGCGTTAATATTCTTAATTAAAACATCTTCGGAATACTTCCGGGTTTTCATCAATTTTTACTGACCGGTCCTCGGTCTAAAATATATACACGCCACGCTATTCGTTAGCATTAACATTCTCAATTATAAACTCCTCCGGGATACCTTCAGGTTTTTATAAGCTTACATCGACCGACTCTCGGTCTAAATATAACATTTCGAACTCGGTATGAACATAAACTAGAAATTATCAACAATTGAGTAATGTAATACATCTCAAACTTCGTAAAACAGTTTAAAGCAATCTCATGCCTATATCACAGTTTTGTGAAATATTCACAACACAACAGTTCTTAAAAGGTAGGGTTTGAAAACTTGCCTGGGTATCATGAGGTGGAGGATGCTCTAGGTTCCGCTCAGAAATCTATAACCATAAACACAATTCATTTCGTTAGGTCCCGTTCTAATTTACGGTGACTCGCACTCATGCGCTACTTATTATGCACCCTCTCAACTTATACTACCCTTATTGTTCCTTTAAGTCCTTCTTTATATCATGGTCGCTTCATTTTTCTAAGTATCTTAGGTTCATTCTCTTTATCGTCGTCGGCTCCGCTTATGGATTCTTACGGTTTCTACTCGCGCGGTCTCGGCTCCGATATTTTTATAAAATTGAGAAATCATTATTTTCACTTGAAATTTTTATGGAAGTTAGGAAACTCAATATGTTACTCTCTGTAAAACTTTCATGATTTATGAACACTTTTAAGTCGATCCTTTATATTTTCAAAATTTGTGATTTGTAGTAGTTTTTGTCACGTAAATCACTTTTACTAAAACGACCATAACTTTTGATCCGTAAATCGGAATGAAGTGATTCAAGCACCTAAACGATCCTTATAACATTTCCTATCATAATCTAGGGTTATTTTTCAAGAAACTACAGTTTAAAACTTCGGGACTTTCTGCAGAAACTTAAAGTTACGATTCATTGGTTTTAACGGAGTTACGCTTACGATCGGGGTTTCCTTTACGCCCTAACTCTTAACACAACCATCAACAATCATCATTTCATCATCAACACACAAACTCCTCTCAATAACATCATGTTCTTGAGGCAACAACAATCAACCTTAAATCTACTTAACTTAAACTTAAGATCTCAACAATACCACTTCTAAAACTAAGTTTACTACCACATACTAAATGGATCTTAAAAATGAATCTTAAATTAAGTTGGGCCAAAGATTTTTACCTTTATTAAAATCTTGAGATGTGTTCTTGAGGATGGTGGAGGCTTGGAAGTGCTTGGTATGATTTTTAGAACCTAAAATCACCATTGAAATCAAGAACCAAAGAGAGGTTACTATTCATACTGTTCACTAGTGAGTTTCTTGATTTTATTTCACCCATCAAACCTTGATAAAAAGAGATGAAAGAATTTTCTTACCTTAGTTTAATTGCTAGGAGGATTGAGAATTAATGGGATGATTTTACCATGGATAGATTTTGAGTTTTGATTTTGGATTTCTCTTTTTCTTCTTGAATAGCCGAATGGAAGCTTGATGGGGTGGGGGGTATTTATACTAGCTTCCCTTGATTGCTTAGCTTATTTGCTTTGCTAGGTTGCTTCTAGGAAATGGGGTGGGAGATCTTCCACTTGATTTGATAATCTTCCTAGCATAGCATTCTAGGTTTATTCTTTGTTACAAATCTTGGGGACAAAATCCAAGTAGCTTGCTAGATTACCAAACTAAGCTACACGTGTTAGCTTCCTTAGCACACTTATTTTGGCTACCTTGCTTGATCATCCTATGGTTAGCTTACTATTTGATAAAGTAACCATGGTTACTTTCTTACCATGGTTTAGTTAGTGCGTTACGTTTATTTAATCATTTACGCGTTCGCTCAGTCGCTTTAAACCTTTTCGTAATACTTACTCGTAAATGGTTCACGACGTAATTCATTTCGTATTTATTCCTTATATTTGAATTATCATACTTGAATATGAATCCGTAGGATTTTAATCTTGTAATTATATTGTGATTCCCGTAATCCTCGATAAGTCGTAAATACGGTCGTTTTTCAAAGTTCGTTTTCTTTGAAAACTAATGGCGTTTACATACACTCATTTGGTACGTATAATCGTAATATCAACTCTGAAACTCATTTTCTCATGCACTACATAGTGTGGGATAAAAAGTTTTTCCCGTTCGTCAGGATTACTATTCATTAAACGTTTTACAAGGTCTCAAAAATTCAAGTTGTTATATTACTATTCATAAAGGTCTTTTACCGATGTCAAAAATTTGGGTTCTTACACATCAAAGCCCAAAACAAGATCACAGATTGAGATTGATCCCAAAGATAAAGGAAAGGGAAAAGTTGATGAACCAATAAAGCCATAGGAGATGAAAATTCCTCAAATCCTGATAAAACCTGTGTGCAAACTGGTTCAAGTTCATGATGATACTCTTGTTGAAGATGAAGATGTTCAAACTCTGAAAAGAAGGAAGATAACTGAAGAATCCAAGACAACCTCTGACCGAGCTCAAGTTGTTCAGAGTGAAGAATAACAGGAAATAGCAAGTTCTGATAAAGTCATCAAGACATCAACCTCTGACAGTGCTCAAGTTGATTTAGACAAGATGAAAGTAGCTGACAAAAAGAAACTTCTATGGAAAAATGTCAAACCATCAGATCCAAAGAAAAGCCAATTGCTGTCTGATTTCATGACTATTGGGTTAAATGCTAGAGAACCAAGAGACAGGGCTGGACTAGGTTCTGATGAAGCTAAGATCAAGACAGGAGTTGAAGTTGCTACTAGAGATCCATTTCTATTGACTGACATGCCTCTTGAAGATGTTACACATAAACACCTTGATAAGGTTATCTCTGTTCAAGTGGTACTGGATGCTCATGACAAGCACAATGTCAAAGAAAATCAGATTCTATTTCTTAAAGATGGAAGGACATATCAAATGTCAGAATCAGATGTGCTGAACAAATCCCTGAAAGAACTTCAATTCTTTCATTATCTTTTAGAGATAAAGTCTGATATTACCAGGAGATGGTCAAAGTTCATAATGAAGACCATAAGAGATAAAGCAAGAATTTCTGGTTCAAGGGTTATAGAATTCATTCCAAACATAGTTGAAGAAGATGGAAGTGAAATTCCAATGAAGAAGGATTCTGGTAAATTTAAAGTGATACTGAAAGAGAGATGTCTATGCTACAATGAAGATTCTTCTCATCCAAGGGTAATAAGACTGGATGATGGTTTATAAAGAAACCATATTTCTGCTTTAAGGACTGCAATCTACCAGATTGGAAGTCAGGGTGAAGATTTGAAGCAAGTCAAGACTAAACTATCTCAAGTCCTGAGGAATAAAGAAGAAAAACTGGTATCAAACTTTGTCAAGAATCATTTTGGATTCAGATTGACTCAGTGAGATTGGTAAAAGCTACAAGGACTGTAAGTTGTAGTTAGTTATCTAGTTAAACTCTTATTGTATTTGTACTTAAATTTTTTGACATCATCAAATCTATTAACTTGTATATTTTTCATAATTTACAAGTTGGGGGAGATTTTTAGATATATTTGAGATGTCATGTCTAATATGATTCGTGTTTAGTTTTCGGATCTTAACAACATGACATATCAGGACTTACTGAAATTAGGACTTACTGAAGTCAGAGCTTAATATCAGAACTTAAGATACATATCAGTACCTAAGTGCGGGAAGACTTTCAGGTAAGGAATGAAGTTGATTTACAGGAGAAGATCGAGACTAAAACAATAGAAGATATGCATGGAAAGAGTTAGAAGACTATAAGACTCGTAGAAGATATCTGACTGATATATTTTAGGAGACAGAATTATATTCCATATCAATTAGAAGTTATCTTGTAACTGTGTACTATATAAACACAGCTTAGGGTTTACACTATATGTGTTATCATTATCGAGAAGATTATACATTGTAACCTAGCAGCTCTTAGTGATATTTGTTCATCACTGAGAAAGAACAACAGTTCATGTAATATCTGGGATATGACGTGTAATTATGTGATTATTATATGAATTTTGGTAATTATCTGTGAAGTGGTATTTGTGTTTGGATATGTAAATAAGGTATAATTTGAGTATTTTAATTTTTACATGTCCAAAATAAAATATAGATAATTGTCATATCTTCCTATTTATTGGACGTTTGTAGAACCCGAAACTCTTCCGAAAACTCCTTCCTAACCTAATTGCAATATTCCGAGCATTTTCCATGTTTTGACTTTTTCGATCCGGCGTACGGTTTTGCGTGCGGCTCCCGGTGTAATATTTTCGATACAAAATTTGTTTCGGTAAATCGATAAACCCGTATTTTCGATAAACAGGATCTTTTTATTAAACTATTATAATTATCACTTCGTAATACGTGTAACCAAGCGCTGAGACCAAGACCGCGGTATAAATTGTACAGATTTGGATAATTATCTCGAAAACCGGTACCATTTGGATCTGTTTTTATAAATAAATGTAATATTCTATATCAGGTATGATCCAACGGGGTACCAATATTCCATAAATATAAATAGCCCTTACCGTTTTTTATTTCGTACCGGAAATCATTTGCAAACAGTATTTAAAGAATTTTTACAGAGAAAATACTATAATTATATTTTGTTCTTCGTAATCAAACTCAAATCTGGAGGCGTTATCGATATCGGATTTTGGCGTGCTTATACTCAAAACGAAGCTGTTGATTTGTACTTTCAGAATCTTTCATCAAAACCACTGCAGAATCAAGTGGTAATTCTCTACAAACTTTTTTAATTCGAATTATTTTGATGTAAATTATGAATTTTTGTTCGAGAGCTTATTTGTATGATTTGATGACTGCATGTTGTAGAGCTTTTCTTCCCGATGATTTTGATATATTATATGATTGATTTGGAGTTCAATAACATTTTCAAATAAGTGTTCGATTCCCGAATTAAAGAAACTAGGGTTTATATACTTTGAATGTTCTTAATTGGAAATTAGGGATTTTTGTTCTAAGGGTTATTGGTTTAATTAGATGTTACCAGCTTATAGATCGTAAGGAGATGAATTGATTTATCCCAGTTTAATGTACAAAGGGTTCCCGATTCGAGCTCGTCGGAGTTGGACGAACACGGCGGCGACGGGAAGTTACTTCGATTTTTTCGGACATACAACCCATTTTCAGTCCATTCCAGACCCATGGGGAAGATCTTTGCGAGCTGTAGAACGTTTCTGGAGTTGTTGGTTGATTTCTGGGAGGCTGAACGCCTCCGACGTCGTTCCCGACGCCGTTTTCCGGCGACCTGGGGGTGGCGGCGGACAAATATCCGTTTAGCCCCCAGGGTTTTACAAACATTACAGTCAAGCCCCAAAGTTTGCAAATTGTACGGCTTTAACCCTGCGACTAAAAGTTTTGAAAACTTACACTTTACCCCCTTGGGAATTCTATTTTTCAAAATTGTTTTTATTTATTTATTTTAATTCCAAAAATACTTTTAAATTATTTAAGAATACAGAAATAAATCTGAATTATTTGATTAATTAATCTTAATTAATAATTAATTAATTAGTCAATTAATTTAAATATTAATTGATTAATTGATTTAATTAGTTATTAATTAATTTTAATTGATTATTTAATTTGGATTTAATTATTTCTTTGATTTAAAAATTCCGAAAAATAGTTTTGAGCTTTAAAATATTATTTTAAATTGTTTTCAAGACTCGATAATTATTATAAAATTATTTTGAAGCCAGATTTGGCCAACCGAACCTTATTTATTACTTTAAAATTGATCCAATGACGCGTTTTAATCCGAAAAATGTTTTAAAAATCATATTAAATACCCGAAAGATTGTTTATGACCCGAGAATTCCTTATAAATGAAATTTCATTGATTGTTTGACGCGTTATGTGTTATATGTGACTTGTTTGTTTGATTGTCGGACTATGTGATCAGTGTTTACTTGTTTTTTTAGCATAACTTTTAATCCGTTAATCGGATTTGGGTGAAACGAAGGGTAGATGAAACCTTATGACGTCCATGTGACGATTAGAATAATATGAGATGAATATTGATAGATACTTATGATGCCTAGCAGAGTAGACAAGGCGTAGGAAAGGAAAGCAGGTGATCAAAAAATGGAATCGATGCGTAGAAAATACAGCAGGTGATCAGTGAATAGAAGCAAGGCATAGAAAAGTAGACGGGTGGTTGTTGAATAAAGTCATTAGACAAGTACAAGTGAAGTTGGAATCGATTGTGATAAGGCAAGTACTTCTAAACTTTTTTTTTCGAGATATAATACAAATAGTTCTAAATTCTCTCATGACATATTATTAAGTATTCAAAATAGCTCTGTTTTATATTATAAGTACTTTGAATCCTTCAGCCTTGAACCTGAGCCACGTCATTTGATCTTTGAGCCGTAAGCCTTATTCCTTGTGAACCATTTCTTGTTGATTTACCAAATACTAAACCACACAAATATGATACTACTCCACAAATATATACCCATCATATACCAAGCACTGGAAAAGAATTGTTTAAACATACAGAAACTTTTATACTCCACCATACATTGTGACATCAAATAACTAAACCTTGTAAGATCATTATTCATCTAACACCTGACATCAATGTATGAGCTAGGATTGCAGAGTGAGTGGATTGAGCTAGCAGGAGCTTACTACGGTAGTGGGATAGTAAGATTGTAAGAATAATTCATTATCAGTTGTAAGTTAAATTAGTTGGGATTTGGTACGTTGTAATAAAAGTTAAGGTTGTGGCTTGTTTTCATACTTTAACCTGTTGCGATCAGCGGTTATTTAAAGCAGGGTCATTGCAAATAATATTTCATATACAGGTTTATATTTTGGGTATGTGTTGTGGACCCCAAACTTCTGACCCGGGTTTGGAGGGCGCCACATGTTGGTATCAGAGCTACAGGTTATAAGTCACTGAAACAAGCCTAGATTATCGGGATTGGGTAGAGGGTTAGGATTAGGAATAGAAAATAGAAAGATAAGTCATCGTGAGGTTGAGTGCGACTGTATAGTAGGTCTCTGGCATGGTTCGTGTTGCGATTGGGGATTCTTAGCTTGTGACGTGATTTCCATATAACGGCAATGGCAGATCCTGTTTTCCCGGTATCATCTGATTATTCGGAGCCTTCCGTTTGAAGATCGTCATCTTCTTTCAAATTTGATTTGCACCTTGTTCTTCCATCAGTATTAATGGTATTACCTTCTGTTATGACAGTTGCACCTCTCCAAGTTATTCTACGCTATTCTATCACCTCTTGATACGAAACTACCTATTCAAGAACCTCCATCTGCTTATTCCTGTTCTACTGTACCTTCAACTATGAATGTATCTTTTCAGTTTACTCTACACTATATTCTATACCCTCAGTTTAAAAACCCGTCTTATGGAACAACAGTATTTACGAGAATGGATTTGATAGTTACAGTAAATGGTAAGTACATGAGATGTTAATAAAGGTGAGAAGGAGTTTAGAAAGAAGATTCAAGTGTTTCGGAGGATAGCTGTTACCAGATTAAATGGACCCACTAGTGAATAGACCAACTGTGATTAGCTTGTGGGATGGACTAGAGGAATTTTGAAAGAATTAGAGAGAAAAGTACATATCTGAAATTTTCGTAGAATTAGATGATGTTGCTATGATAAATGTGATATAAGCAAACTTTGTTCTATAAAATAGATTTGTTGGTTGTTGGATAGACCTATTCTACTAAATGACTGCAAAGATGATGATGGGAGTATTACCTGTATGGAAGCTTTGAAATGAAGTTACGAATAAGATAATATGCAACGACAGCTGAAGTTTTCATCGACTAAGGAAGGTAATAGACCCAATGAAGGAGAAGAGATAAATAGATTTGAATAGACCTTTGTGTAAACGTTTCCTTAACTTGGTATCTTGTTATAAGAAGGACAACAACCAACTCATATAGCAAGAACAACCAGATGTGTGATTTTCAAAATTTTTAAACAAGTTTTCGAAAAAGATTTTTCTCTTACAAAATTTCTAAAAGCCTTTTTGGAATAAAATAAGTTTTAAACATTGGTTGTCTAGTTACAACTTGAGATTCTTGTTTGTTAAAAGACCCGAATTACCTGGAAGGTTACTGTTTCAGACCTAGTATTGCTAATTCAGAGAACGTAGTAACCCGCGATTATGAAGAAGTTGATTATTCCTAACAGTAAGGTGCAAGTATTGTTTGATAAGATTAACAACAGAATCAGCGTACAGAGTAACTATTCATCCAATTACTAGGACTATCAGAGTTCAAAGAATTCATTAATTTAACAGAAGCCTGAGCATGACCGAAGAAGATTTGGAAGATTTTCAGACTTTTCTACCAAAAGAATATTATTAACAAAAGGATCGTTATGTTAAATGATTCATGGTTATTCTAAATAAAAAAAAAAGAGGAAACTCGAGGTTATCTGATAGGAACGCCATTATGATCGAATTGTTAAAGTATTATACGTATAGATACGATGTTACAGACACAAGACTTAACAAGTAAGAATTTACCATAATACTTAGTTTGCGAAGGCATTTTAGCATACCTTCTAAAGTTGTTATATAACACAATTGGGATATGATCGAACAAGCTCGAAAGATGAATACAAGTGAAATGTGGATGGTGACCAATGATATCATTCTTGTCCTCAATATTACACCATATATTCCTTTTTAATTTCTAAAAATGTATAAACTTCTTTTCTTAATAAATTCTTTATGATGATATCAAAAAGGAAGATGTTACATTCCTTTCAAATTTAATTGTTCCCCTCAAGTTTTGCTCTCTGATTGGGACAAACAGTGTTATGGTGAGACGCTTTGTCGGAATGACGAAGAGTCGGGTGGGACGCCACCTAATCATGTGATGTATGCCATATGGTATGAAAGACTAGCTATCTTAAGTACCAATGTGGTTGTCTTAATTATATTCAAATCATTACTTCTTCTTTCTTTTCAACTCTACGTTTATTAAAATTCTGAATCCTTCTAGTTGTTTCGTCGTACAGTCGTTCTTTGCAAGGTTTTTCAAAATAAAAGTCAACGTATTATGAACCAAGCGGGCAAAGTTCCATCTACCTTTCATGCATGAAAAGGAAACAAGGGCATATAGCGAGGATTGCAAATCACTAGCCCTAGCCAGGGATGCACCAAGAGTCAAGGGAATCTACTTCAATAAGGAATACGTTTCCAAGAACGGGAGTTTACGATTTGTCTATGAAATATGTTATTCAGAATACGGATGTGATGACGGGAATCCTTATTGCGGATACCTTATGCGTTAAAGTATGGAAATATGTGGGAGCAACTTGATCATTTATCACTCAAGCTTTTGTTGATAAGATGAGTTACCCTATTGAATTGATAAGATTATGACTAAAGGACTAGCAAGTCAAGAACGTGTAATTATTAAATAAGCAAGTACCAATGGTGGAATTGAGATTTTTGGCAATCAGTTGTGAAGAATTAATATCATTTGAGATAAGAGGATTAAACATTATTCTAAGAAATGGATTAACTATTTAAGTGTGATGCCCAGGATAGACCATCGTGATAGAAGATAGTTCTGAAGACGCCAAATGAGAATATGATGAGGTTTAGAGGACGAAGGAAGGTAAAGAACTTGTTAACAATGATTTAAGTTAAAAGGTTACAGTGACCAAGATGTAAGCGCTATGGCGATTATAAATAAAAGTCAGGAGCACACATAACTTGGAGATTTTATAGTTTCAAGATATGTTTCCAGACGAGTTACCAATATTTCCTTCAGATAGAGAAATTGAGTCTATGATTGACTTAGCACCTGAAATGAAGCCAGTGTCCAAAGCCCCGTACAGAATGGCGCCAGATAAAATAAAGGAGTTACCAGAGCGAACACAGGAGATGATTAGAAGAGAAAGAAATTGGACCTAGTGTACCCCTTAAAGTGCACCGGTATGATTTGTTAATAAGAAAGATGGAAGTATAAGATTATGTGTTGACTAGTGGAAGCTCAACAAGTTTACTCTCAAGAGCAAATATCTGTTACCTCGAACCAGTGATTTGTTTGATCAAATGAAAGAAGCAAAGTATTTTTATAAGATTGATTTAAGACTGGGTATATTACTAATTGAAGATGGAACCTATGGACATATCAAAGATAATTTTCAAAACCAGGTACTGTTGTTATAAAATCCTAGTAATGTTATTTGGATGAACTGATATACCAGTAATATTTAAATTTGATAAACAGAATCTTAAAGGAGGAACTGGATAATTATATTTGTGTTACTTAAAGTCAAAGGAGAACCATGCAACTTATTTAATGATAGTTGGGAAGTCAAAGAAGAAAGAAGTTGTATAAAAAGTTTACAAGGTGAAAGCTTTAATGGCAGGGAGTATAATTCTTAGCATAAGTAGTCCATGAGAAGGAGACAAAAGGGAATCCAGCAGAAATTAAAGTTATTTTGAATAAAGAAAGACCAAAAGCACCAACAAAAGCAAGAAGTTTTATTATTGGCCGGTTATTATCGGAGATTTGTTCAAGGGTTCTTGAAGATTGCAACACCTTTGATGAATTTTACTAGGAATAGCGAGAAGTTTATACGAAATGGTAAAGTGTAAAGAAAGTTTTGCGGAGTTAAAGGAGGGAAGGGTCACAGCACCCGTTTTATCACTTTGAGGGGATTAAGGAGATTTCATAGTCTATAGTGATACTTCTCTTAAGGGAATAGGATGTGTGTTGATGCAGTACAATAAAGTTATTGCATATGCATCTAGACAACCGAAACCTTGTAAGCAGAAGTACCCTACTCATAATTGGGAATTAGCAGTAATAATAATAATCGCTTTGAAAGATTGGGAAACATTATATGTATGGAGAAAGATGTGAGATACATACGGACCACAAGAGTTTGAAGTGTGTATTCACGAGGAAGAGCAAATATAGTGGCAAGCGATAAGTAAAAAGGAGAAAATGAATATGGAGACTACACCAGAAGGATTATCTATGGAATTTTAGAAGTTGGAATTGGAAGTCAGAGTTTATGATCCAAAAGGAGCTAGAATGGATAGTATGACCTTTCAGTCGAAGTTGTTAAGAGAAGATAAAAAGATATCAAAAGAAAATGATGGATCAGGATGTAAACAGTTAGCAAGAAGAGATAATGGGTCACGATATTAACAGTTTAATGAGAGGAAATTTATGCACTCAAAAGAATGATCATGGTACCCTCAGATTTTCTTTCAGAACTTGGATGCTACGAGTGGCAGAATTAAGGAATGAGATCCTAAAGGGAATTTACAATTTTAAGTATTTAATTCGTTCATGAAATACCAAATTATACAGAAGTTTAAAGAAGAATATTGATAGCCGAATACGAAAAGGAAATTTCACAATGGATCAGGAGGTGTTAGGCATTTTAAATAAGTAAGGCAAGTGTTAGAGGCCTAGTGGATTATGGCAACCATTAAAAATACATAATGGAAATAGGAGTATATTACTCTGGATTTTATAGTTAGATTACCAAGAACGAAAGCAAACCACGATGCTAATTAAGTTATGGTGAACGAGTTGGCTAAATTAGCTCATTTCTTGCCTATTAATGAAAGATATTCACTGGATAAATTGATTCGCAGGTATTTGGAGGAAATAGTAATTTGTCATGGGGTCCCTGCGTCTACTGTATAAAGTCAGGATCCACGATTCAATTCAGGATTTTGCAAAGGTTTTCCAGAATTTTAGACACCAAGTCAAATATGAGTACAACTTATCGTCCGCAGACTGATGACCAAGAGCGAGAAGATGATCCAAACAATTGAAGACATGTTACGTGGTTATGCCATTGATTTTAAAAGAAATGGAGGCGTGCATTTGCCCTTAGTAGAATTTGCTTACAACAACAGCTATCGTGCCAGTATTGGGATGCCGCCATACGAAACTCTTTATGAACGTAAATGTCGATCACCAGTATATTGAGATGAAGTTGGCAAACGTGAAATATTTGGACTAGAGTTGCTATAACAGATAAAGGAAGCTATTGGGATTATTAAGAAAAGGATAAGTGCCACGCAGGATTGTGATAGAAAATGTGTAGATCAAGCTAAAAAGAGTACATAATTTAAAGAAGAAGATTTAATATTGTTAGTCGTGTTACCATAAAAGGGATCATCCAGGATCGGAAGAGAAAAGAAAATGAGTTTGAGATACGTCGGACCTTTTGAAATTTCGAAATGTATCGGTAAAATAGCATACGAATTAGCATTACCCAGCATGGGTAACATATTCATAATGTTTCTATGTGACAAGGTTAGAAAAGTACGGTATAGAATTTTAGACATGCGATAGGATGTGAGCCGATAGAACTTCAGACATAATGGTCCTATGTTGAGAATCCAATAGAGACTGTAGAAAAGAAAGAGAAAGTATTAAGAAAGAAAGTTATAAAGTTAGTAAGATTATTGTGGAAACCAAAGGGGTTGAAAGGATAGCCCAAGGTTTAGAAAGTGATATAAGGGAAATACTGCCCTGAGTTATTTGCTTAAGTGATTTTAAGGACAGAATCCTTTTAAGGGGGGAAGGATGTAATTTCCGGGATATGACGTGTAATAATGTGATTATTATATGAATTTTGGTAATTATCTGTGAAGTGGTATTTCCGTTTGGATATGTAAATATGGTATAATTTGAGTATTTTAATTTTTATATGTCCAAAATAAAAGATAGATAATTGTCATATCTTCCTACTTATTTTTATGATGATTTATGATTTTATTGGACATTTATGGATTTTATAATTTCTTTTTCCGAGTAATTACAAACTATTTTATATAATCGGGAACCAGCCGACCTCAACCGTTTTTACGTTTTGATAACCCAAAACTCTTCTGAAAACTCCTTCCTAACCTAATTGCAATATTCCGAGCATTTTCCATGTTTTGACTTTTTCGATCCGGTGTACGGTTTTTCCCGTGCGGGTCCCGGCGCAATATTTTCGATACAAAATTTGTTTCGGTAAATCGATAAAACCCGTAATTTCGATAAACGGGATCTTTTTATTAAACTATTATAATTATCACTTCGTAATACGTGTAACCAGGCGCTGAGACCAAAACCGCGGTATAAATTGTACAGATTTGGATAATTATCTCGAAAACCGGTACCATTTGGATCTGTTTTTATAAATAAACGTAATATTCTATATCCGGTATGATCCAACGGGGTACCAATATTCCGTAAATATAAATAGTCCTTACCGTTTTTTATTTCGTACCAAAAATCATTTGCAAACAGTATTTACAGAATTTTTATAGAGAAAATACTATAATTATATTTTGTTCTTCGTAATCAAACTCAAATCTAGAGGCATTATCGATATCGGATTTTAGCGTGCTTATACTCAAAACGAAGCTGTTGATTTGTACTTTCAGAATCTTTCATCAAAACCACTACAGAATCAAGTGGTAATTCTCTACAAACTGTTTTTAATTCGAATTATTTTGATGTAAATTATGAATTTTTGTTCGAGAGCTTGTTTGTATGATTTGATGTCTGCATGTTGTAGAGCTTTTCTTCCTGATGATTTTGATATATTATATGATTGATTTGGAGTTCAATAAATGTTCAAATAAGTGTTTGATTCTCGAATTAAAGAAACTAGGGTTTATATACTTTGAATATTCATAACTGGAAATTAGGTGTAACACACCCAAATTCGGGGTCGGGGATCCGGGTTGTCACGAGTTCCATTTCCCTTAATAACACCCAATCTTAATAAACAATCAACTACTCTGTACTGTGACCCCACAATAAACACACACACCACAAGTTATAGTCTCAGAGATGAATATCCAAAAATAACACAAGTCATTTTATTCCAAAATTATATGCCATTACACCTTAAAAGGGTTTCTGAATAAATTTACATTTCTTTGCCATTATTACAATTGATAAAGATACATAGGTCTGGTACATCAAAAGTTGAAAGCCTAGCCTATTGGTAGATCATACCTCAGCTACAGCGACATCAACGCCTATAGGAAACAGCGGAACGTTTCCTATCCGCTCGCGAATCGGGAGCTTGGTCCTGTTCATCTTGTCTATCTGATGTTGTGTGATGAAAGAAGAAAGCAAGGGTGAGCAACAAGCCCACCGAAATAATATGTATAATAATTAACAATATAAGAGCATTCTCATAGTACTCATGAAAGTCTTGGTCAAGAAGAAATGAACCAAGCTGATATCTTAATGCGATGAAGTCGCAAAATATTCAGTATATATACATATATACTTTTCAAAATCTTGGAAGTCCTCTTCCATGCATAATACACAGAGTTCCAGTGTATAACTGTATAAAAATATCGTTGCAAGGTGATCTCATATATCTAACCTTGTCTCAACATTTTTCTGAAACCTTTGTCATTCATAAGACAATCATTAACTAGATATAAGTTTAAAAGATGAAGTTACAAGATACTTCAATATACTTATATCTTTTCCGAATACTACTTGAACTACCACCGTTCAATGTATAAATAGTTCATCCCATAGATTAAGCTACAAGACAAAACTTGTATAGAATCAATCTTTAAAATATCATCAAAATAAAATGAAGTTATGAGATACTTCATTTGATGCAAACATCATTTTGAAAACTTGACCCTGCCAACACTCAACAATCGCCCAACTGTAGCATTTCTATCGAAGTGCTCTGGGTAGTGTTGCAGAAATATCCAATTGGATGATGAACTCATTACGGGAGTTTGTCGCGCCAGGAAGACCACTTACGATGATCAGTCGCAGTAGTATAACCCCACCATTTTCTACATGTAGAGGAGAACCTGTCGGATTTACTTGTCAACCGAACACTGGACTCCTAAGGAATGGACCGTCTTAGCGGAACTTCCGGGCCATTTGGGCCAATATAATAAGGCTGGGCCGGCGCCACTCGACCACTTACGCCACTCCTAGTTCAGATGAAATCCATGACTCTGAAACGTAAAGCTCGTTCCCCCTTTCCCCAAGTAAAAACTTGTTGATACGACTCCACCAAGAAGACGTATCTAGTTGGAAAGGAGAACTCACCGATATTTCCCAGGCGATGCCTGTTAATGGATTAACTTGTTCCAAGAATTTTACTTCCCGAGTGTTGGGTAAGTAATCAAAAATTCTTTTATCAAAATAGCAACCTTGTTGCGAATATACAATACATCACAGAGCCGGATACCTCAGGTTTTGAGCGAATATTTAAATCCCCTTCGAAAGGAGGATCTTAAATATAAAAATGAGTTTTTGGGATCCGCTCTAACTTTTAAAATCATTTTGAAGACTCGCAAAACATTTTTAAGAATGTTTGGAGTGATGCTGATTTAATAAAATAAATCAGTCCCAATATATTAGAAAATATCTGAATATTATTATTTAAATAATATTCTCATAAAGAATAATCTTTATAAAAATAATTGAAGTAGAAGTTTTAAAACTTATACTTGTAATGTATATTAAATAACCAAAGATATACTTATACGAAAGTACTATCATTATTTGAATAATCAAAAGTGAGTTTGATTATCGACACATTATTCTTTAATAAAATTGAGAATAAAGATTAGTAAATAATCGGAGTCATAAGTCCTCGAATGAATATTCAAATAATAATATTCATTAATAAATTAAGCGGAGACATAAGTCCTCGAATGAATATTCAAAATAATATTCAATAATAAAATAAACGGGGTCATAAGCCCTTGAATGAATATTCAAAATAATATTCATTAATAAAATAAGATTATCGAATAAACCTTATTTGATTCATAGTTTTAAAAACTATTCATATATATATATATATATATAAATATATATATTATACTCGGGAGCATCGACTCCCGGTTTTAGAAAAAATTCACCTTTGAGTCCCCTATACTAAGGGTATATGCAAAATTACCGCTTATCTCTAGCATAGGCATTATCAACTGAATCAAAAGATATATGTATCAAGAATACGAAACAGGCATGCATATATACCATATCACATGCTACAATATATCGCAAGAATTTGCTAAATAACCATTATGCATCTATCACAAGATAATGCATATACAAATGTATATATCACAACAACAGTATAACGGATAGAAAACTTGCCTGAGTGCTCCCGGATAGACTTAAGCTTAGAGTGGGTCCGATAACCTATGAACAACAACATAAGTCGGAATTAAACCCCGGTCGCTTAAGAAACTAGACTTTAACCATTTAGAGTCCTAACGTTCGCTTTCGCGATTAATGATTCACTTAAGTCGCTCGAGTACCCTCGGCTCCACCATTTTTAATAAATTAGCCATTAAGGGTTTTAAGGCGATTCTTTCGCGAGTACCTTACCAGCTGCCTAATCCACTTTAAATAAATGTTTCATACCCCAATTAGTTATTTAAGGGCCTTAACCAAGGTTTCAAAGTAAGGCGAGGGGTAAAGGTTCGGTCGCGAAACATCGTTACTTAAAATGGTCGTTTCTCCTAAACCGTACATCGGATTCAAACGTACCACATATCAAAATGAAGCTCGTAACATGAACTATCTAATCATGGCAATGGTCAAAACCTAACAGTGAGTTCTCGGGTCCTGATGTTAAGAGCAAAAACAGTCTAAAGTAAATCGGACATTATGACGGCTTTGTTTACGCGATTTCCCAAATTTTTACCATTCCAAATCATATCAATCCAACTACCAATCAATAACAACTCAAGATACACATCAATGCTACTGATTTCAGTCATAATAAGTTCAAGTATCTCAATCCAATCATATATTATAACACCTCCAAATTCAACTAAACTACTTAACAATTAAAGCTCGAATCATGCTTATCATTCAAATTACTACTCATCCATCCAAACCATCTCCAAACTTCAACATTCAAACTTATTACTAAAGGGTGTGAAGATTTATACCTTTCTTGGAAGGTGTTAAGTTGCTAGGAAGCCTTATGGAGCCTCCTACAAGCTTGATCTTTCCAAAGAAATCAAGAACATAAAGTTAGGCTTTAAAGTTTCTAAAAGTCCGATTGAAAGAACTGTAAAAATGAGGGTCTTACCATGCTTATTTGGACGAGACATATGAACAATAGTTGTAGACCATCTCAATACCTTTCCAACGAGCTATGGAACACAACATTTGAGTGAGTATTGAAGGAGATATGGCAGTTTGAAGTTGCTGTGTTTATTTTGGCCGAGAGCTTCTTCTTGCAAAGTCAACTCTTCTCTTTTTGATTTATGTTATTTGCTTGGTTGATTCTTCTTTTTGTCTTGAAATTTGTTTTAACCTTTTTACCATGGTTAATTTTGTTTGGCCAAAAATCACCCAACAAACAAAACTCCTTTGTCATGCTTATGCAAGCAAGCTTGTGTCATGTGATAACATCATCATCCACTACCTTTTTGATTAATCCCTTAATTACTTGGCTAATGACCGTTGATCTGTTATACGGTTCGCTTATCTTTTGTTTTCGTTCATCGTTTGAGGGATCATATCCGAGATCTTATTACTTAGGTTTCCTTAACCTTTCTCAATACATTATATTCGTTTTATGATCCTCTCTTATAATCCTTGAATTTAAATCATTTTTATTCTGTTACCTTATACTCAGTTCTTTCTGTATCTGGTAGATTTTCGGGAAAAATCAAAGTGTTTGAATTTGGATTCTGACGATCTTTACATACACTTATATCCCATATAAAGTACTAATAAGATCTCAAAATAATAATAGAAGAACCCCTACATAGTGTGGTATGAAAAGTTTTCTTATTCCGCATACTCAGCAAAAGCACTATTCATAAGGGTTTCAAAAATTCCAAAAATTGAGGTTATTACAGTCTCCCCTCCTTAAAAGGATTCCGTCCCGGAATCAGATAGAAAATAAATAGGGATACTTTCTTAGCATTGCACTTTCTAACTCTCAAGTAAATTTTTCCACATTGTGGTTCTTCCATCAAACTCTGAATAGTTTGATAACCCTTCTCCTAAACACTTGTTCCTTTTTCAATCTATAACCCTTCCTGGTTGCTCCATATAGGTTACGTCTGGTTTCATGTCTATACGCTCATATGCCCCTATTTATCTGGCATCCGAATTACGCTTCCTTAACATTGATACGTGGAACACGTTATGACTTGCTACATGTTCGGGGGTAGGGTCAGCTCATATGCTTACTTCCCAATACGTCTTAATACCTCAAAGGGTCCAACAATTCGTGGACTTAAACTTTCCTTTCTTTCCAACCCTCATCAATTCCTTTTTAAGGGAATACTTTTAACAATACAAGGTTCCCTCCTTCATACTCTTTGTCCTTTCATTTGTCAAATCAGCATACTTCTTATGTCCATCTTGGGCTACTCCCAGCCGTCCTCTGATTAGATCTATTATATTCTTGGTCCTTTGGACCACTGCTGGTCCGAGCATCTTGCGCTCTACAACTTCATCCTAACATAAGGGAGATCAACATTGTCTTCCCTCAAAGATCTCATAAGACGACATCTCGATACCTGACATATGATCTATTATCGTGAGAAAACTCATCCGCATTAAGTGATCATTCCAAATTCTTCCAAGTCTATTGCACAGACTCTTATTATAGCTTTTAGCATTAGAACTTTTGCTTCTCAATACCCATTCATTTCCAGTTCGTAATCGCTACTACCTTCCGTTCCTAATATTATACTGGTTACACCTTTGCTCGTTAGCATTCTATAACCTTTTAATAATCGCATCAACCTTAGTATCACGAACGCGTTAGAATCGGAATACCACCATAATTGGTACCACTTCCTCTCTAGCTGCCTCCATCTTCGAAAGATTGGTCCTTCATATAGAAGTAAAAGAATTTATTGAGAGATCACTATGATCATGAACACTTGTTCTATTGCATAGTTAGTACAGAAGGTGGCCAGCCTTTAGTACTTGACAAGCAATTAAACAACATGTGGTATCCTACTAGGCTTCTATCATACAGATAGATAGTCATTCGGCAATACCTCCCCTTCTGGAAGGGTTGTTCTTCTCAGCTTATATAAAATGAAAAGAAAAGAACGAATTGAAGAGAATTGTATATATGAAAAAAAATATACTGCCACAAAATATCTGGCTTGGAGTCTACCTCTGAACTATAGAAGTTTGTCATAGGAGAACAAAACATATGTGTATATATATCAACATCAAGTATTATCGCATCGCATTTTGCATGCTTAAATATTTTTTCTATTCCGTCCATCATTCTATGGACCCATACTCTTCCTCGAGCTTATACTCAATCACCTTTGAAACTCCCTCGACATCGAAAATCGAATCTGGAATCTCATTTTATACATCATCGTTACTAGAATTCTATGCTTGCACCGCAACCTTCCTCGTATAATAATACGACTCTCTATTGATAAGAAGGAATAAGTATTCAATAGGTAGATAATCTACTTAATTAGTTTATCAATGATAACTTATACATCACCACAACCCGATTAGTGGTACTTAATCTCAACATCCATTCCAATACAACTCTCACGGTTGTAATCGACTCTTTACTCGCAGAATCATTGCTGCATTACTATGGTCCACCGCTGACCTACTGTCGTCATTCGTTTTCCATGAAATCTTAATAGCTAACCATACGGAGTCCATACATGTCGTATAGAATTCTTCTAAGGATATAACATAATCACCATTCATAATTCATCAAGAACACTCCTGATCCTGACGTACTTTCATGACATGAAGCATATAAAATTGCAGAAGAGTTTCAATCAAAGCAACGATAGCAGGTTAATACCATTCTTAATCATATGCCTTCAATAGAAGACTTAACTCAAAGGTTCGTTTAGTCTTTTTGAAACATGGTCCTGGATTATTCTCAAGATAGGACCTTCTAAAATAGATAGCCCGCTCACAGTGCTAACATGAATTAAATCTTTACCAAACTACTATTACGATTGACTATCGTATAATCATCAGAAGAAATGTCAATCTTTCAAACCATAATACAACCTTCACAGCTTTAACCATCATTACTGTATCCCTCTAGCACGTGTGCTTATAATTGTCCTCTTACACTTAAAGTGTCGGCCACCTCTTTGACCTTTCCTGATAGTAAAATTTCCTTACAATCAATGTCATTTTTTTAACCACCTCCAAATAAATTTTCTACCTCATTTCAATCACTGCTTATATGAAAATGCTTTTCTTAAGTCCCGGTGAGAAGAAAAAAAAAATCACCATTTTTTTTCCATAAGTCATTGCCTTAGTCATTAGATGTGAACATTGCCACGACTGACTCTCAATCATACTTAGAACATCTTTTATCTTAGGCCCTAATGGCCCTGAACAATTTTGACCTTTACTGGTTCGATCCATACTTTCTCGTGGTTTAACACGTGCCCCACTTGGCATCATTATAATTACGTCATATTTCCTTTATCAACATTTTTACTCTTGAGAATTTTGAATATTACCTTTCTCCTTGTAAAACCTCTAAGGTTATCCTTGAATCGTTCCTCCTGTATTCCCTAGATACAGGGCATATCGAAATACCCTTTACTAATACTAGAACCATTGTCTATATGTTTCTGAAAAATTTCCCCACTGATACTTAAAGGTTGTTATTACCTTAATCCTTTCCAATTCATACTGTCAAAACTCATACTATCCCTATTAAGGGTGAAATGCCAACCTTTATGCATTCCCCTAGGATTCATTTTAAGTTACCGATGTTCTATCTTTAATGCCACCTTTAAAAAGGTACATGCATCCTTCCATGGATAAATCAAGTCATATATCCCTGATAAGGGTGTCTTATTCAATCATTCCCACCTCGATAGTATATTCCTAATTTCATAATAACATATGTATTCAAAATGAGGTCAATCAATATGGCCTCCAAAAGATAACTACGGTTATCTACTTTTCTTGCTTGATTTGGTAACGATAACAAGGATGTTCTGGAAGATATTGGTCGTGTTCAACGAGAACTTCTTCTTAATAATTCCGTATTTACTTTTGTTATTTATCTCAACAGTCATCTCAATGTTGGGATATCTCTTATACCTGGCGTCTCCCTTCCTGGGTATCAAGCCACCGGTCTTACACTTCACATTCTTGAAGGTCACTTCCTTCATCCAATTTTCCTAATTTCTTACTTCCTTGTCTCCTCAGTCTATCCGCGTCTCAATATTTATCCTTCGAACTATCTCAAGGTTTCCTCAAATCCTCCCAACTTACAGGGGATAAAATATATGTATCTCTTATGCCTTCAACCATCAATTTAACTCATGGTGAATCACCCTCATCCTAACGATTACATACTTTTCTATTTCTATTGCTACGAGTCTTTAGGGTTTCCTCATACCCAACTCCCTTATCATTCCTGAAACTCTATTGCCTTTATATTCCTTTCCACTTCAGCTTCTTTTTATTTTCCTTTCTCTTATCATTATTTCATGAACCAACACAACATAAGCATTAATTTCAAACATCCCGTCATTCTGGATTCGTGTCCTCAGAACGAATCTTGACAACTTTTACAACTTAGATTCATAATTCATCATACTCGTCCGCCTTTGTTCTGGCTCTAAAGCTTTTACACTATCTCCATAACCTTGGGAAGTACTTTCCTGAAAACAATTGACTGAACTTTAATCAGTTTATTGTAACCTCTGGCTCCGTGCCTTCCTTGGACTTTCACCAGCGGGTGGCCTCTCTCTTAGGAGGGTAAGTGACAAAAACAGTCTTTTGTGATTCGTCAATCATTTAGAATCTCAAATGATTCCTATATTTCCTTTAGCCAGGCTCTTGCCTCGACTGGGTCAGCTTGTTCCTTGGAACTCTGAGAGCTTAGCGACTTAAAGGTCCTGAAAGAATTTCTCACCGCATTGTTTCCTCAGGGTCGTGGTTGGGGATAATAGTCTAAGTTCTGTCTAGAAAGGTCCATAAATTTTCGTATAGGAGTACCGTCTTGGGTCTCCTTTCCTTACTCGACTTTTGTTTCCTTAGTCTGAACATTCCCTCCTCCTCCCCATAATCGGGGTCATCCTACATATTTTAAATCCTCATTTTCCACTTCATCATATTATGGGTTCCTTCTATCTTGATGGCGACCTCCATGACTATCACGTTCAGGGTTTGCTCTAAATTTTATTCCTCAAACTAGCTTTCATATAAGATCTCATCTTTAAGCTCTTGAACATTTGGAACCCAAATTCTGTAGGAATACCTCATTATTCCCTTATCATCTTTCTCGGTATTAATCTCTTATCTATTTGTTGGCTCTCTGCCTTCATTCATCACTTTTTCTGGCACAATCTGTTCTTTTCCAATAATTCGGGCTGTATTGCAATCTCAAACAGCTTTTCGGTACCGGCTCCGGTTACCTTCACTTCTATTTCCATTTTCTTAAAACCTCTTATAAGCTCTCTCAAAGATATTATCATCTTGAGTCTCTCCTTTTTACTAAGGGCATCAGCCACCACGTTGGCTTTCCCCGAATGATAAAGAATCTCATAATCGTAATCCTTGATTAGCTCTAACCACCTCATTTGGCGCATGTTGAGCTCTTTCTGCGTGAAAATGTACTAGAGCACTTATGGCATAGGTAAATCTCGCACTTCTCTCCATACAAGTAGTGCCTCCAATCTTTAGGGCAAAACTATTGCCACGAGCCCAAGCTCATGGGTGGGGATATCGAATTTTATATTCTCTTAATTGTCTTGACGCGTACAAGATTACCTTGATGTGCTGTATAAGAAGCACCTTAATTCCTTATGTGAAGCGTCACTATAGATCACAAAATCTCCTTTTCCATCCGACAATGCCATCATAGGGGCCGTCACCAATCATTGCTTCAGTTCTTAAAAGCTGTTCTCGCATTTCTCTGTCCATTCGAACTTCTCAGTCTTATGAGTAAGCCGCATTAAAGGGGCTACTATCTTTACAAACTTGAACGAACCTCTGGTAGTGACCGGCCAATCCTACCTCTGGTAGTCGCCCTAACCATGGTCATCAATTCCTCAGTGGTCCTTTATTCATTCTTGTCAGGATCATTCACGGGATCCTTCTCAGCGATAATCCCTTCTAGGACAGCATCCTCAACCGCTACATCCTCAATATGAACATCTTCCGGTCCTGCGTTAGGACGCTCTATTGGATCCATAATCTGATCTCCAATAACTAATAAAACATCATCGCGTTGTTGCTCCTCAACCTCAGGGTTCGGAGTCCCGCTACCATCTACGATAACGAACTACGCTTCTATCACGATATTTATAAGGGTTCCCATAAGGGTTTTAACTGTCATTACTACGTTAGGTAGCCCGACTATGAACTTGGCAAGAGTTCTTATTATCTTAATGAACTTATTATCTTAACATCACATCATCTCTGAGGTTTATAACGCTTCGCTCTGATACCATTTCTGTAACACCCCCAAATCCGGGGTCGGGGATCCGGGTTGTCACGAGTTCCATTTCCCTTAATAACACCCAATCTTAATAAACAATCAACTACTCTGTACTGTGACCCCACAATAAACACACACACCACAAGTTATAGTCTCAGAGATGAATATCCAAAAATAACACGAGTCATTTTATTCCAAAATTATATGCCATTACACCTTAAAAAGGTTTCTGAATAAATTTACATTTCTTTGCCATTATTACAATTGATAAAGATACATATGTCTGGTACATCAAAAGTTGAAAGCCTAGCCTATTGGTAGATCCTACCTCAGTTATAGCGACATCAACGCCTATAGGAAACAGCAGAACGTTTCCTATCCGCTCGCGAATTGGGAGCTTGGTCCTGTTCATCTTGTCTATCTGATGTTGTGTGATGAAAGAAGAAAGCAAGGGTGAGCAACAAGCCCACCGAAATAATATGTATAATAATTAACAATATAAGAGCATTCTCATAGTACTCATGAAAGTCTTGGTCAAGAAGAAATGAACCAAGCTGATATCTTAATGCGATGAAGTCGCAAAATATTCAGTATATATACATATATACTTTTCAAAATCTTGAAAGTCCTCTTCCATGCATAATACACAGAGTTCCAGTGTATAACTGTATAAAAATATCGTTGCAAGGTGATCTCTTATATCTAACCTTGTCTCAACGTTTTTCTGAAACCTTTGTCATTCATAAGACAATCATTAACTAGATATAAGTTTAAAAGATGAAGTTACAAGATACTCCAATATACTTATATCTTTTCTGAATACTACTTGAACTACCACCTTTCAATGTATAAATAGTGCATCCCATAGATTAAGCTACAAGACAAAACTTGTATAGAATCAATCTTTAAAATATCATCAAAATAAAATGAAGTTATGAGATACTTCATTTGATGCAAACATCATTTTGAAAACTTGACCCTGCCAACACTCAACAATCGCCCAACCGTAGCCTTTCTATCGAAGTGCTCTGGGTAGTGTTGCGGAAATATCCAATTGGATGATGAACTCATTACGGGAGTTTGTCGCGCCAGGAAGACCACTTATGATGATCAGTCGCAGTAGTACAACCCCACCATTTTCTACATGTAGAGGAGACTCTGTCGGATTTACTTGTCAACCGAACACTGGACTCCTAAGGAATTGACCTTCTTAGCGGAACTTCCGGGCCATTTGGGCCAATATAATAAGGCTGGGCCGGCGCCACTCGACCACTTACGCCACTCCTAGTTCAGATGAAATCCATGACTCTGAAACGTAAAGCTCGTTCCCCCTTTCCCCAAGTAGAAACTTGTTGATACGACTCCACCAAGAAGACGTATCTAGTTGGAAAGGAGAACTCACCGATATTTCCCAGGCGATGCCTGTTAATGGATTAACTTGTTCCAAGAATTTTACTTCCCGAGTGTTGGGTAAGTAATCAAAAATTCTTTTATCAAAATAACAACCTTGTTGCGAATATACAATACACCACAGAGCCGGATACCTCAAGTTTTGAGTGAGTATTTAAATCCCCTTCGAAAGGAGGATCTTAAATATAAAAATGAGTTTTTTGGATCCGCTCTAACTTTTAAAATCATTTTGAAGACTCGCAAAACATTTTTAAGAATGTTTGGAGTGATGCTGATTTAATAAAATAAATCAGTCCCAATATATTAGAAAATATCTGAATATTATTATTTAAATAATATTCTCATAAAGAATAATCTTTATAAAAATAATTGAAGTAGAAGTTTTAAAACTTATACTTGCAATGTATATTAAATAACCAAAGATATACTTATACGAAAGTACTATCTTTATTTGAATAATCAAAAGTGAGTTTGATTATCGACACATTATTCTTTAATAAATTTGAGAATAATAATTAGTTAATAATCGGAGTCATAAGTCCTCAAATGAATATTCAAATAATAATATTCATTAATAAATTAAGCGGAGTCATAAGTCCTCGAATGAATATTCAAAATAATATTCAATAATAAAATAAACGGGGTCATAAGCCCTCGAATGAATATTCAAAATAATATTCATTAATAAAATAAGGTTATCGAATAAACCTTATTTGATTCATAGTTTTAAAAACTATTCATATATATATATATATATATATTATACTCGGGAGCATCGACTCCCGGTTTTAGAAAAAATTCACCTTTGAGTCCCCTATACTAAGGGTATATGTAAAATTACCGCTTATCTCTAGCATAGGCATTATCAACTGAATCAAAAGATATATGTATCAAGAATACGAAACAGGCATGCATATATACCATATCACATGCTAAAATATATCGCAAGAATTTGCTAAATAACCATTATGTATCTATCACAAGATAATGCATATACAAATATATACATCAGAACAACAGTATAACGGATAGAAAACTTGCCTGAGTGCTCCCGGATAGACTTAAGCTTAGAGTGGGTCCGATAACCTATGAACAACAACATAAGTCGGAATTAAACCCCGGTCTCTTAAGAAACTAGACTTTAACCATTTAGAGTCCTAACGTTCGCTTTCGCGCTTAACGATTCACTTAAGTCGCTCGAGTACCCTCGACTCCACCATTTTTAATAAATTAGCCATTAAGGGTTTTAAGACGACTCTTTCGCGAGTACCTTACCAACTTCCTAATCCACTTTACCTAAATGTTTCATACCCCAATTAGTCATTTAAGGGCCTTAACCAAGGTTTCAAAGTAAGGCGAGGGGTAAAGGTTCGGTCGCGAAACGCCGTTACTTAAAACGGTCGTTTCTCTTAAACCGTACATCGGATTCAAACGTACTACATATCAAAACGAAGCTCGTAACATGAACTATCTAATAATGGTAATGGTCAAAACCTAACAGTGAGTTCTCGGGTCCTGATGTTAAGAGCAAAAACAGTCTAAAGTAAATCGGACATTACAACGGCTATGTTTACTCGATTTCCCAAATTTTTACCATTCCAAATCATATCAATCCAACTACCAATCAATTAAAACTCAAGATACACATCAATGCTACTGATTTCAGTCATAATAAGCTCAATGATCTCAATCCAATCATATATTATAACACCTCCAAATTCAACTAAACTACTTAACAATTAAAGCTCGAATCATGCTTATCATTCAAATTACTACTCATCCATCCAAACCATCTCCAAACTTCAACATTCAAACTTATTACTAAAGGGTGTGAAGATTTATACCTTTCTTGGAAGGTGTTAAGTTACTAGGAAGCCTTATGGAGCCTCCTACAAGCTTGATCTTTCCAAAGAAATCAAGAACACAAAGTTAGGCTTTAAAGTTTCTAAAAGTCCGATTGAAAAAACTGTAAAAATGAGGATCTTACCATGCTTATTTGGACGAGACTTGTGAACAAGAGTTGTAGGCCATCTCAATACCTTTCAAACGAGCTATAGAACACAACATTTGAGTGTGTATTGAAGTAGATATGGCAGTTTGAAATTGCTGTGTTTATTTTGGCCGAGAGCTTCTTCTTGCAAAGTCAACTCTTCTCTTTTTGATTTATGTTATTTGCTTGGTTGATTCTTCTTTTTGTCTTGAAATTTGTTTTAACCTTTTTAGCATGGTTAATTTTGTATGGCCCAAAATCACCCAACAAACAAAACTCCTTTGTCATGCTTATGCAAGCAAGCTTGTGTCATGTGATGACATCATCATCCCTACCTTTTTGATTAATCCCTTAATTACTTGGCTAAAGACCGCTGATCTGTTATACGGTTCGCTTATCTTTTGTTTTCGTTCGTCGTTTGAGGGATCATATCTGAGATCTTATTACTTAGGTTTCCTTAACCTTTCTCAATACATTATATTCGTTTTATGATCCTCTCTTATAATCCTTGAATTTAAATCCTTTTTATTCTGTTACCTTATACTCAGTTCTTTCTGTATCTGGTAGATTTTCGGGAAAAATCAAAGTGTTCGAATTTGGATTCTGACGATCTCTACATACACTTATATCCCATATAAAGTACTAATAAGATCTCAGAATAACAATAGAAGAACCCCTACATAGTGTGGTATGAAAAGTTTTCTTATTCCGCATACTCAGCAAAAGCACTATTCATAAAGGTTTCAAAAATTCCAAAAATTGGGGTTATTACATTAGGGATTTTTATTCTAAGGGTTATTGGTTTAATTTGATGTTACCAGCTTATAGATCGTATGGAGAGGAATTGATTGATCCCAGTTTAATGTACAAAGGGTTCCCGGTTCGAGCTCGCCGGAGTTGGACGAACACGGCGGCGACGGGAAGTTGCTTCGATTTTTCCGGACATACAACCCATTTTCAGTCCATTCCAGACCCATGGGGAAGATCTTTGCGAGCTGTAGAACGTTTATAGAGTTGTTGGTTGATTTCTGGGAGGCTGAACTCCTCCGACGTCGTTCCCGACGCCGTTTTCCGGTGACCTGGGGGTGGCGGCGGACAAATATCTCTTTAGCCCCCAGGGTGTTACAAACATTACAGTCAAGCCCCAAAGTTTGCAAATTGTACGGTTTTAACCCTGCGACTAAAAATTTTGAAAACTTACACTTTACCCCCTTGGGAATTCTATTTTTCAAAATTGTTTTTATTTATTTATTTTAATTCCAAAAATACTTTTAAATTATTTAAGAATTCAGAAATAAATCTGAATTATTTGATTAATTAATCTTAAATAATAATTAATTAATTAGTTAATTAATTTAAATATTATTTGATTAATTGATTTAATTAGTTATTAATTAATTTTAATTGATTATTTAATTTAGATTTAATTATTTCTTTGATTTAAAAATTCCGAAAAATAGTTTTGAGCTTTAAAATATTATTTTAGATTGTTTTCAAGGCTCGATAATTATTATAAAATTATTTTGAAGCCGGATTTGGCCAACCGAACTCTGTTTATTGCTTTAAAATTGATCCAACGACCTTTTTTACCTCCGAAAAATGTTTTAAAAATCATATTAAATACCCGAAAGACTGTTTATGACCCGAGACTTCCTTATAAATGAAATTTCATTGATTATTTGACGTGTTATGTGTTATATGTGACTTGTTTGTTTGATTATCGGACTATGTGATCAGTGTTTACTTGTTTTTTTAGCATAACTTTTAATCCGTTAATCGGATTTGGGTGAAACGAAGGGTAGATGAAACCTTATGACGTCCATGTGACGATTAGAATAATGTGAGATGAATATTGATAGATATTTATGATGCCTAGCAGAGTAGACAAGGCATAGAAAAGGAAAGCAAGTGATCAGAAAATGGAATCAATGCGTAGAAAATACAGCAGGTGATCAGTGAATAGAAGCAAGGCATAGAAAAGTAGACGGGTGGTTGTTGAATAAAGTCATTAGACAAGTACTAGTGAAGTTGGAATCGATTGTGATAAGGCAAGTACTTCTAAACTTTTTTTCTAGATATAATGCAAATAGTTCTAAATTCTCTCGTGACATATTGTTAAGTATTCAAAATAGCTTTGTTTTAGATTATAAGTACTTTGAATCCTTCAGCCTTGAACCAGAGCCACGTCATTTGATCTTTAAGCCGTAAGCCTTATTCTTTATGATCCATTTCTTGTTGATTTACCAAATACTAAACCACACAAATATGATACTACTCCACAAATATATACTCATCATATACCAAACACAGGAACAGAATTGTTTAAACATACAGAAACTTTTATTCTCCACCATACCTTGTGACATCAAAGAACTAAACCTTGTAAGATCATTGTTCATCTAACACCTGATTCTCCTACAGGCTGAAGGCCATTTCTTATACATAATTTGATACACCCTTGTGATACTCATGAAGAGCATCATGCCTTTATACAAATATTTCATCATTGTTGATTATGATCTTGTTTTATTAAGTTATGTTGTTATTCATATTGAATTGCTTTAGAATTATATCATTTTGTTTATGTGGACCAGATTCGTAGTCAGACCAGATTCGTGGTCGAATTAGGCCAATGTGTGCCTTTGATCCAGTTTATAGAGCAGAGCCGTGTGCCTTGCTCGGGGTTAGTGCGTGACTGATCAGCAACCTAACTTTGGTTTTAAAATTTAAAATGAATATCCAATTCTAATGATTGTTTAACAAGAATCTTAATTCCTCTGAATCATCTCGTTTAACCATTGATTAACCTCAGTTATTGTTATTGTGACTTGCTGAGCTAGTTAGCTCACCCTTGCGAATCTTTTTATGTATTCTACAGTTACGAAGGATACGGTAATTAGCGAGGTTTCCCAGTTCAATGTACGAGCTAGGATTCCAGAGTGAGTGGATCGAGCTAGCAGGAGCTTACTACGGTAGTGGGATAGTAAGATTGTAAGAATAATTTCATTATCAGTTGTAAGTTAAATTAGTGGGGATTTGGTACATTGTAATAAAAGTTAAGGTTGTGGCTTGTTTTCATACTTTAACCTGTTGCGATCCGCGGTTATGTAAAGCAGGGTCATTGCAAATAATATTTCATATACAGGTTTGTTAGATATATTTGCGATGTCATGTCTAATATGATTTATGTTTAGTTTTCAGATCTTACTTAACAGGACAAATCAGTACTTAACTGGAAATCAGTACTTATACTGAAGTCGGGACTTAAGATATCAGAACTTAAGTTGTAAGAACTTAAGTTATCAGGAGATATTTATCAGGAGATAATATCAGGACTTAAGGAGATGTTCAGATAAGGAAGGCGGCTGATTGAAAGGAAAGAAGATCAAGACAAACATAAGAAGAGATATGCATGGAGAAGAATTCTATGAAGAATAGAATACTTGGAAGAAAAGACAACTGATTGATATATATTAGGAAGCAGAATTATATTCGATGTCAATTAGAAGTTATCTTGTAAGTGTGTAGTATATAAACACAGGAATAGGGTTTACACTATATGTGTTATCTAATTCGAGTTTATTATTCATTATAACCCTAGCAGCTCTCGTGATAATTTGTTCATCACTGAGAGAGGACAGTTCTTTGTAACAGAGTTTATTGTGTTAAATAAAATCTGTGTTTTGTTACTTGAGTTCATATATTCAATTTGATTGTAGTAAACACTGTATTCAACCCCCTTCTACAGTGTGTGTGACCTAACAAGTGGTATCAGAGCAATTTGTAAACATACATACAGAAAAGATCCAAAAACAATCATGTCTGAAGAAGTAAAAACTCCAACCAAGCCCACCAATACTGAAAAAACTCCAAAGACTCAAATCCATAATCGATATGAGACTATAAGGGTTCCCATACTGAAGCCTTCTGAGTATCCCATATGGAAGGTGAGGATGTCTATGTTTCTGGAAGCTACAAATCCAAAATACCTTGACAGAATCAATGAAGGACCACATAAGCCAACCAAGCTCTCTGTTGTAGTTGCTAATCAACCAGCACAGACTGTACCAAATGAGAAAAGTGAATATACAGCTGAAGATATCTCAACTATTACAAAGGATGCAAAGGCAAGACATTTGATGCACAGTGCCATTGATAATGTCATGTCAAACAGGGTAATTAACTGCAAGAGTGCAAAGGAGATATGGGATGCCTTGGAGACAAGATGCCAGGGAACTGATTCAATTAAGAAGAACAGGAAGACTATACTCACTCAAGAGTATGAGCACTTTGACTCAAAACCTGATGAGTCATTGACTGGTTTATTTGATAGATTTGTCAAACTCTTGAATGATCTGTCACTAGTGGATAAGGAATATGATCTTGAAGATACACATCTCAAATTCCTTTTAGCTCTTCCTGAAAGTTGGGATTTGAAGGCCACAACTATAAGAGACAACCATGCTCTTGATGAAACTACTCTTGATGAAATTTATGGTATGCTCAAGACTCATGAACTTGAGATGGATCAAAGAAGCAAGAGGCATGGGAGAAAGTCAAGGACAGTTGCTCTTAAGGCTGAGGAAGAATTTCCTAAATTGGTTGTCTCAAATAAAGGCAAAGGAAAGGCTCTCATCACAAAGTCTGATACTGAGTCATCAAGTTCTGATAGTGATGAGGATTCAGAAACTGAAAGTCTATCTGAGATAGACCCTGATGAAGAGATGATGAAGCTGTGTGCTCTTATGGTGAAAGGAATCACAAAGATTGCATACAGGAAATTCAGAAGGGGAAAGAAATTTTCCAGGAAAGGTGCAAGTTCTGATAAGAAAGGTTTCGGAAAATCTGAAGGCAAAGGAGGAAAGTCTGACAGAGGAGATTACTCAAATGTCAAATGCTATAACTGTGGTGAGAAAGGCCACATATCTCCTGATTGCAAGAAAGTGAAGAGTGACAAAGGCAAGGCACTTGTCACAAAGAAGAAAAGCTGGACAGACACTTCAGATTCTGAAAGTGAGGTGAACTATGCCTTGATGACAAATGGTGATAGCAATTCTGAAGCTGCTGAGTTAAAGGTACCTCAAACAACTTATGTTTTTCATACTGATGATATTACTGAGTTGAGAAGATATCTTAAAACCATGTTCATTAGTTATAGAGATCAAACTTTAACATGTGAAAGATAAACTTCTAAAAATCTTGCTTATAAAAAAAGGAATGATTATTTAGAAAAAGAGTTAGTTATGTTCCATCAAACTCAGAAAGATAAAGATGATGCTTTCTTTGTTAGAGATGAAGTGCTTAAAATGAATGAATCTCTAAAAACTGAGTTAGAAAAAGAAAGAGAAATAATCAGGACTTGGACTAACTCTGGCAGGACAACTCAGAATTTGTTAAGTAGTGGAAACGGGAAAGAGGGCTTAGGTTATGGAGATGATAAGAATAATAAAGGAACTGTAGAAACTGAGCCTATAGTTGTTAAACAAAAGCCAAAGGTAAATCATGTTAAGTTTGTAGCTGTAAAGTCTGATATTGATAAATCAGAAGTTAAAGAAAAATTAACTTCTGACAAACCAATATAGGATAAGCCAACTGAAGTTAACATAGGCTTAATGACAAAGAAGCAGCTTAAGCATAAGCTGAAAGATGTTAAGAATGTAAACAAGGTAAAGCCACCTATGAAAAATAGGAATGGAAAGGAAGGTGTGAATAAAAGCAATGATTATAAGCCTGTTCCTAATGCTTTTAGAAAGAAATGTTATAACTGTGGAAATTCTAACCATCTGGCTTCTTTTTACAGGAAGAATAAGAATATAAACTCCTTACCTTCAAAATCAGGAGTTAAGAGTCAGTCTGTTAGATATAGGCCATAAAATCCTTGTTTTCATTGTGGTAGTTTATGGCATTCCATTTATACTTGTACGGAATATCATAGTTTGTACTATGATTATTATCAAATAAAATCTTCTATAAAGAAAGTTAGCATTATTCCTTCTAGTGTAAGTTCTGATGCAAAGTCTGATATTGCTAATTCTGATAAGAAAACTGTTAACATAAATTCTGATGTTAAATCTGCTGCAAATGTTAACAAACTTAATAAGGCCAAAGGATCCAAGCAAGTTTGGGTCCTTAAAACTAATCATTAGTGGTCTTTGTGATTGCAGGACAGCAAGAAAAACATCCTAGTTCTGGATAGTGGATGTTCAGGATATATGACTGGAAATAAAGCCCTGCTATCAGATTTTGTGGAGAAAGCTGGCCCAGGTGTTTCTTATGGAGATGGCAACATGGGAAAAACTCTGGGATATGGCAATATCAATCTTCGGAATGTCATCATTAAAAAAGTAGCTCTAGTCTCAGGACTTAAACACAATTTGCTGAGTGTTAGTCAAATCTGTGACAGAGGTTATCCTGTGGATTTCTTTGAAGAACACTGTGAAGTTGTAAGCAAATCTACAGGCAAAGTTGTTCTGAAAGGATACAGGCATGGTAACATTTATGAAGCCAAGCTTTCAACAAGTACTGATGGTTCTACATTCTGTCTGTTAAGTAGAGCATCAATTGAAGAAAGCTGGAATTGGCACAAGAAACTCTCTCATTTAAATTTCAACAATATAAATGAACTAGTCAAGAAAGATCTTGTGAGAGGACTTCCAAAATCAGTATTTGCTCCTGATGGCCTTTGTGATTCCTGTCAAAAGGCAAAACAAAGAAAATCTTCATTCAAGAGCAAGACTGAATCTTCAATTCTTGAGCCTTATCACCTACTACATGTTGTTCTATTTGGTCTAGTGAATGTCATGTCTATTGCAAAGAAAAAATATGTTATGGTCATAGTGGATGAGTTTACCAGATACACATGGGTGTATTTCTTGCATACAAAAAGTGAAATTGCATCTATCTTAATTGATCATGTCAAATAACTGGATAAATTGGTTAAAGACTCTGTAAAAATCATAAGAAGTGATAATGGCACTGAGTTCACGAATTTGATTATGGAAGAGTTCTGCAAAGACCATGGAATCAAGCAGGAATTCTCTGCTCCTGGAACTCCACGGCAAAATGGAGTTGTTGAAAGAAAGAATAGAACTCTTATTGAAGCAACACAAACTATGCTTGATGAAGCAAAGTTACCAACCTATTTTTGGGTTGAAGCTGTGCAGACTGCTTGTTTTACTCAGAATGTAACACTTATCAACAAGCATGGAAAGACACCATATGAGATGGTGAAGAAAAAGAAGCCAAATCTGAAGTATTTTCATGTATTTGGATGCAAGTATTTTGTTCTTAAGACTCATCCTGAACAGCTATCCAAATTTGATCTAAAAGCTGATGAAGGAATTTTTGTTGGATATCCACTTTCCACAAAAGCCTTCAGAGTCTACAATTTGAGAACAAGGGTGGTCATGGAATCTATCAATGTCTCTTTTGATGATAAGGTGATTACTGGACTTGAAGATTTCAATGATCATGATCAGCTGAGATTTGAGAATGAAGTTTTAAATTTCGATTCTGTAAATCCTGATAGTCTAAATCTTGACAGTCTAAATCCTGATACTGCAAACTCTGATGGGTTAAACTCTGATGTTATTGAAATTGTGGTGACTATGACAAAGGAAAATGCACCTGTGCAGGGGGCATATAGAAGATCCAACCACATCTCAAGAAGCATCAGAATCTAGAACATGCTCTTCAAGTTCTGATTCATCAAGTTCTGATGAGCCAAGTTCTGATAATTCTGGAAACTCAAATTCTGAAGGATCCAACTCAGAGAGCATAATTTCAGGGGGAGCATCAGAAAATGTTGATGGAGACAGCATGGATCATGGGGGAGCATCCATTTCTAGAGATAATCTTCCATCTGCAAGGAAGTGGACTAAAGCACATACACCTGACTTGATTATTGGAGATCCTGAAGTAGGTATAAGAACTAGAACAGCAATATCAAATGAATGTCTCTATCACTCTTTTCTTTCTCAGACTGAACCAAAGAAAGTGGAAGAAGCTCTTCAAGATGCTGATTGGGTGCAAGCAATGCAGGAAGAGTTAAATGAATTTGAAAGAAATAAAGTCTGGACCCTAGTGCCAAGACCAAATAACAGATCTGTTGTTGGTACAAAGTGGGTGTTCAGAAACAAAACTGATAGTGATGGCATAATTACAAGGAATAAATCAAGGTTGGTTGTAAAAGGATACTCTCAACAGGAGGGAATTGGTTATGATGAAACATTTGCATCAGTTGCTAGATTGGAAGCCATAAGGATATTTTTGGCTTATGCTGCTCACAAAAAGTTTACAGTCTTTCAAATGGATGTAAAAAGTGCTTTTCTTAATGGAGAATTAGAATAAGAAGTATATGTTGAACAACCTCCAGGTTTTGTAGATTCAAAATTTCCTCATCATGTCTACAGACTTGATAAAGCACTTTATGGCCTTAAGCAAGCTCCAAGAGCATGGTATGAGACATTAGCTCAGTTTCTTCTGGAAAGTGGATTTAACAGAGGGACTATTGACAAAACCTTATTCTATCTCAACCATGGAAATGACTTACTTTTGGTGCAGATATATGTTGATGATATCATTTTTGATTCTACAAATGGCAGACTTTGTAAGAAGTTTGCCAAGCTGATGCAGTCAAGATATCAAATGAGTATGATGGGAGAACTTAGCTATTTTCTGGGCCTTCAAGTCAAGCAGAATGAAGAAGGAACTTTTATTTGTCAATCTAAGTACACCAGAATTTTGTTGAAGAAATTTGGAATGCAAGATTGCTCAAGTGCATCCACTCATATGGCCACTGCAACAAAATTGGATAAGGATATTGGTACACCAGTAAATATTACTGATTACAGAGCTATGATTGGCTCACTACTCTATCTAACTGCAAGTAGACCTGATATCATGTATGATACCTGTCTTTGTGCAAGATTTCAAGCAGATCTAAGAGAACCTCACTTAACAGCTGTGAAAAAATTTTCAAGTACCTTAAGGGTACAGCTGATCTAGGATTGTGGTATCCTAGAGAATCAAACTTTAAGCTAATAGGTTACTCAGATGCAGATTTTGCAGAATGCAAAATTGACAGGAAAAGCACAAGTGGAAGCTGCCAATTTCTTGGAGGCAGATTGATTTCTTGGTTTAGCAAGAAACATCAATTTCCACATCAACTGCAGAAGCTGAATACATTGCTGCAGGAAGCTGTTTTGCACAAATTCTTTGGATAAAGAATCAGTTACTGGATTATGGGTTAACATATTTTAAAATCCCTATTTACTGTGATAATCAAAGTGCTATTGCTATGATAGGTAATCCAGTTCAACACTCAATGACAAAGCACATCAGCATTAGGTACCACTTCATAAGGGAACATGTGGATGAAGGTATAGTGGAATTGCATTTTGTTCCAACAGATCAACAACTAGCAGATATCTTCACAAAACCACTGTGTGAAGCTACTTTTACAAGATTGGTAAATGAACTTGAAATGGTTTCAGGTTCTTTCTCTAAATCTGCTTAGTTTATGTTCTGATACATCAGACTTTATGATCAGTATTTACAGATATTACTATCTTTGTGTATTCTGTGCTTAATTAGAAATTTTATAAGTGCTGATTGTTGTCTGATGTGAATTTTTGAACTCTGATAGTGATATGAATGTTTCTGTGACTATTCTATCCAATGAGGATAACTGTGCTAGATACTGACCTAGTAGTCTTTAATATACTAATAATCCCATATTTGAAGTAATTGTTTGTTAGATATATTTGTGATGTCATGTGTAATATGATTTGTGTTTAGTTTTTCAGATCTTACTTAAACAAGACAAATCAGTACTTAACTGGAAATCAGTACTTATACTGAAGTCAGAACTTAAGATATCAGAACTTAAGTTATCAGAACTTAAGTTATCAGGAGATATTTATCAGGAGATAATATCAGGACTTAAGGAGACTTTCAGTTAAGGCAGGCTGCTGATTGAAAGGAAAGAAGATCAAGATAAATATAAGAAGAGATATGCATGAAGAAGGAATTCTATGAAGAATAGAATACTTGGAAGAAAAGATAACTGATTGATATTATTTAGGAGGCAGAACTATATTCAATATCAATTAGAAGATTATCTTGTAACTGTGTAGTATATAAACACAGGCATAGGGTTTACACTATACGTGTTATCATTATCGAAGTTATTATTCATTGTAACCCTAGCAGCTCTCGTGATAATTTGTTCATCACTGAGAGAGGACAGTTCCATATTGTAACAGAGTTTATTGTGTTGAATAAAATATGTGTTCAGTTACTTGTGTTCTTAATTCGATTTGATTGTGCTAAACACTGTATTCAACCCCCTTCTACAGTGTGTGACCTAACAAGTGGTATCAGAGCAATCTGTTAACATACATAAAGTAAATATCCAAAAACAATCATGTCTGAAGAAGAACAAACTCCAACCAAGCCCACCAAAACTGAAGAACCTCCAAAGACTCAAATCCATAATCGATATGAGACTATTAAAGTTCCCATACTGAAACCATCTGAATATCCCATATGGAAGGTGAGGATGTCTATGTTTCTGGAAGCTACAGATCCAGAATACCTTGACAGAATCAATGAAGGACCACACAAGCCAACCAAGCTCTCTATTGTAGTTGCAGATCAGCCAGCACAGACTTTACCAAAGGAGAAAAGTGAATATACAGCTAAAGATATCTCATCTATTGCTAAGGATGCAAAGGTCCGACACTTGCTGCATAGTGCCATTGATAATGTCATGTCAAACAGGGTAATTAACTGTAAGACTGCAAAGGAGATATGGGATGCCTTGGAGATAAGATGCCAGGGAACTGATTCAATTAAGAAGAACAAGAGGACTATACTCACTCAAGAGTATGAGCACTTTGACTCAAAGCCTGATGAGTCATTAACTGGTTTATATGACAGATTTGTCAAACTCTAGAATGATTTGTCACTAGTTGACAAGGAATATGATCTTGAAGATTCAAATATTAAATTCATGTTAGCTCTTCCTGAACGTTGGGATTTGAAGGCCACCACTATAAGAGACAACTATAATCTTGATGAAACAACTCTTGATGAAATTTATGGGATGCTCAAGACTCGTGAACTTGAGATGGAACAAAGAAGCAAGAGGAATGAAAGAAAGTCAAGGACAATTGCTCTTAAGGCTGAGGAGGAATCCCCCAAAGCAGCTGCCTCAAGAAAAGGCAAGGGAAAAGCTCTCATCACAAAGTCTGATACTGAGTCATCAAGTTCTGATAGTGGTGATGACTTAGAAACTGAAAGCTTACCTGAGATGGATCCTGATGAAGAGATGATAAAGCTGTGTGCTCTTATGGTGAAAGGAATCACAAGGATTGCATACAGGAAATTCAGAAGGGGAAAGAAATTTTCCAGGAAAGGTGCAAGTTCTGATAAGAAGAGTTTCAGAAAATCTAAAGGCAAAGGAGGAAAGTCTGATAGAGGAGATTACTCAAATCTCAAATTCTACAACTGTGGTGAGAAAGGCCACATATCTCCTGATTGCAAGAAAGTGAAAAGTGACAAAGGCAAGGCTCTTGTCACAAAGAAGGAAATCTGGACAGACACTTCAGATTCTGAAAGTGAGGTAAACTATGCCTTGATGGCAAATGCTAATAGCAGTTCTGATACTGCTGACTTAAAGGTACCTCAAACTATTTATGCCTTTCATACTGATGATATTACTGAGTTGAGAAGATATCTTAAAACCATGTTCATTAGTTATAGAGATCAAACTTTAACATGTGAAAGATTAACTTCTGAAAATCTTGCTTATAAAAAGAGGAATGATTATTTAGAAAAAGAGTTAGTCATGTTCCATCAAACTCAGAAAGATAAAGATGATGCTTTCTTTGTTAGAGATGAAGTGCTTAAAATGAATGAATCTCTAAAAACTGAGTTAGAAAAGGAAAGAGAAATAATCAGGACTTGGACTAACTCTGGCAGAACAACTCAGAATTTGTTGAGTAGTGGAAATTGGAAAGATGGCATAGGTTATGGAGATGAAAAGAATGATAAGGGAACTGTAGAAATTGAACCTATAGTTGTTAAACAAAATCCAAAGGTAAATCCTGTTAAGTTTGTAGTTGTAAAGTCTGATATTGATAAATCAGAAGCTAAAGAGAAATTAACTTCTGACAAACCAAAACAGGATAAGCTAACTGAAGTTAACATAGGCTTAATGAAAAAGAAGCAGCTTAAGCATAAGCTGAAAGATGTTAAGAATGTAAACAAGGTAAAGCCACCTAGGAAAAATAGGAATGCAAAGGAAGCTGTGAATAAAAGTAATGATTATAAGCCTGTTCCTAATGCTCCTAGAAAGAAATGTTATAACTGTGGAAATTCTAACCATCTGGCTTCTTTTTGCAGGAAGAATAAGAACATAAATTCCTTACCTTCAAAGTCAGGAGTTAAGTGTCAGTCTGTTAGATATAGGCCACAAAATCCTTGTTTTCATTGTGGTAGTTTATGACATCTCATTTATACTTGTAAGGAATATCATAGTTTATACTATGATTATTATCAAATAAAACCTTCTTTAAAGAAAGTTAGCATATTCCTTTTAGTGTAAGTTCTGATGCAAAGTCTGATATTGTAAATGCTGATAAGAAGAATGTTAACATAAACTCTGATTCTAAATCCGCTGCAAATATTAACAAACTTAATAAGGCCAAAGGATCCAAGCAAGTCTGGGTCCTTAAAACTAATCATTAGTGGTCTTTGTGATTATAGGGCAATATGAAAAATATCCTAGTTCTGGACAGTGAATGTTCAGGACATATGACTTGAAATAAAGCCCTGCTATCAGACTTTGTGGAGAAAGCTGGCCCAGGTGTTTCTTATGGAAATGGAAACATTGGAAAAACTCTGGGATATGGCAATATCAATCTTGAGAATGTCCTCATTCAAAAAGTAGCTCTGATCTAAGGACTTAAACACAATCTGCTAAGTGTTAGTCAAATCTGTGACAGAGGTTATCATGTGGATTTCTTTGAAGAACACTGTGAAGTTGTAAACAAATCTACAGGCAAAGTTGTTCTAAAAGGATACAGGCATGGTAACATTTATGAAGCCAAGCTTTCAACAAGTACTGATGGTTCTGCAATCTGTCTGTTGAGTAGAGCATCAATTGAAGAAAGCTGGAATTGGCACAAGAAACTCTCTCATTTAAATTTCAACAATATAAATGAACTAGTCAAGAAAGATCTTGTGAGAGGACTGCCAAAATCAGTATTTGCTCCTGATGGCCTTTGTGATTCATGTTAGAAGGCAAAATAAAGAAAATCTTCATTCAAGAGCAAGACTGAATCTTCAATTCTTGAGCCTTATCACCTACTACATGTTGATCTATTTGGTCCAGTGAATGTCATGTCTATTACAAAGAAGAAATATGCTATGGTCATAGTGGATGAGTTCACCAGATACACCTGGGTGTATTTCTTGCACACAAAAAGTGAAACTGCATCTATCTTGATTGATCATGTCAAACAACTGGATAAATTTATCAAAGACTCTATGAAAATCATAAGGAGTGATAATGGCACTGAGTTCAAGAATTTGATTATGGAAGAGTTCTCCAAAAACCATGGAATAAAGCAGGAATTTTCTGCTCCTGGAACTCCACAGCTAAATGGAGTTATTGAAAGAAAGAATAGAACTCTTATTGAAGCTGCACGAACTATGCTTGATGAAGCAAAGTTACCAACCTATTTTTGACCTGAAGTTGTGCAGACTGCTTGTTTTACTCAAAATGCTACACTTTTCAACAAGCATGGAAAAACACCATATGAGATGTTGAAGCAAAAGAAGCCAAATCTGAAGTATTTTCATGTATTTGGATGCAAGTGTTTTGTTCTTAAGACTCATCCTGAATAGCTATCCAAATTTGATCTAAAAGATGATGAAGGAATTTTTGTTGGATATCCACTTCCACAAAAGCCTTCAGAGTCTACAATTTAAGAACAAGGGTTGTCATGGAATCTATCAATGTCTCTTTTGATGATAAGAAGATTACTGGACTTGAAGATTTCAATGATCATGATCAGCTGAGATTCGAAAATGAAGTTTTAAATTCTGATTCTGTAAATCCTGACAGTCTAAATCCAGATACTGTAAACTCTGATGGATTAAACTCTGATGTTATTGAAACTGTGGTGACTACGCCAAAGGAAAATACACCTGTGCAGGGGGAGCATACTGAAGATCCAACCACATCTTAAGAAGCATCAGAATCTACAACAGGCTCTTCAAGTTCTGATTCATCAAGTTCTGATGGGCCAAGTTCTGATAAATATGGAAACTCATGTTCTGATATTTCTGGAAACTCAAATTCTGAAGGATCCAACTCAGAGAGAATAATTTCAGGGGGAGCATCAGAAAATGTTGATGAAAACAGCATGGATCATGGGGGTGCATCCAGTTCTAGAGATAACCTTCCATCTGCAAGGAAGTGGACTAAAGCACATACACCTGACTTAATTATTGGAAATCCTGATGCAGGTGTCAGAACTAGAACAACTACATCAAATTAATGTCTCTATCATTCTTTTCTTTCTCAGACTGAACCAAAGCAAGTGGTAGCTGTCAATTTCTTGGAGGCAGATTGGTTTCTTGGTTTAGCAAGAAACAGAAGTCAATTTCCACATCAACTGCAGAAGCAGAGTACATTGCTGTAGGAAGCTGTTGTGCACAGATTCTTTGGATTAAGAGCCAGTTACTGGATTATGGGTTAGAATTTTCTAAAATTCCTATTTACTGTGATAATCAAAGTGATATTGCTATGACAGGTAATCCAGTTCAACACTCAATGACAAAGCACATCAGCATTATGTACCACTTCATAAGGGAACATGTGGATGAAGGTACAGTGGAATTGTATTTTATTCCAACAGATCAACAACTAGCAGATATCTTCACAAAACCACTGTGTGAAGCTACTTTTACAAGATTGGTAAATGAACTTGGAATGGTTTCAGGTTCTTTCTCTAAATCTGCCTAGTTTATGTTCTGATACATCATACTTTATGATCAGTATTTATAGATATTATTATCTTTATATATTATGTGCTTAAATTGAAATTTGATTAAGTGATGATTGTTGTTTGATGTGAATTTCTAAACTCTGATAGTGATATGAATGTTTCTGTGACTATTCAATCCAATGAGGATAACTGTGATAGATGTTGACCTAGTAGTCTTTAATATACTAAAGATCCCATGTTTGAAGTAATTATTTATGTGGAAATCTTTTAACACAAGCAAATTCTGATATTGAGATTAGTTAAATTTTACCTTGTGTATCTTATTACTAAGTCAAAAACTAGAATAGTGCTTCTTATCTGTTAAGTTCTGATGTTAGTAAATCTGATGGATGTACTAAGTGCTGATAAGTCTCACTTATCAAAAGAAAAATAAAAGAAAAGAAATAAAAAAAATCAGGTACTCCTTTGAGATCGAGAGTAAAAATGTGGAAGGGACGACCCAAGTGCATTGCTGGTATTAAGTAATATGCATTAGAAAAGCAAAAAAATTTCTTGATTATAAGAACCCTGATTTTTGTAATATTTTAAAACTTCTGTGAATAGTAACTTGAGCTGATTAAGTAATACGTATGGGGATCATCATAAAATGATTAGTGGAATTTTGAGAATCCGAGATCATATTCTTGTTTATCGAGGAAAATAAGTGAATGTAAAAGCCAACGGAATTCGAAGATTCACGATTATACTACGTATTTTCGTATCCGTAAAGAATGGCGTAGAACCGGGAATACTATGTGAAATAAATAATATATCAAGGTGTTTCTATGATCAAGAGAAGGAATGGAATTGGTTATAGTATTATAAGCGATAAAAGAAATCGCTACGAAACAAGTCGTTATACGTGGAAACTATCGGAATGGAACGACGATTGTGTTTACGATAAATAAACGAATGAGAAATTAAATCCCATGCAAGTTGGCCATGCATAACCAAGTCCTAACTAGTAGTTAGGAGTGTAACTAGATGATTAGAAGTTAACTAGAATAGTTAGTGGAATAGTGTTGAATAGTGATGGGAGACAAACAAGTACACAAGCCATACTTCTCCCTTTTCTCACTTCATCACACAATCAAACCAACCTATACCTTTGCCAAATTATTGTCAAATCTGCTGCATATATCCCATATATTCATTATACACTCCCACACTTTAGCCACAAAAGAAAACAACCCTCTTTACCCTCACTTAAAGCTCTCCCATTTTGCATTCCAGCGGTTCGGATTTTCTGAGCAAGGGAGAAATAAAAATTCATAACTCAAAATGTACGCATTCAAATATCATGAAATTTTTACCATAGCTTCTATATATCTTGGGTAATATTCGTACCAATTTTCAGCCTCAAATTAGTTTATTTCAATTTTATAAAAATGTTTGAATGAGGTGCTAAAAAGTAACTCCGAAATTCTAACTTGTTTCTTGGTTTTGTTTCTTAAGGATCTAGCCCTTCTAAATGTTTTTCAAGCAAACCAAGCCCTAATCACCTTAGTAATAACCCTCCCAGTGCTCAAGAAGGTATAACTTCCAACTCTTTAAAGTTTTAAGGATGGGTTTAAGAGTTATTTATGATGTAGTGTCAAGATCCAAGAGTTTGTATATGTGTAAGGTTGTTTTACTCATATTCTTGCTAAGTACTTGAGTTTTTGAGTTGTGATGCTTGTATTTGATGATAGATAAAGTATATAAGATGTATGTGGGTGGATCTTGAGAAGTAAGAAGTGTTGTGTTGGTCATAAGTAGTGATTGTGTCAAGAACAAGTAGTAGAAATGGAATATGGAGCCAATTGCACTTGGTCTGCCTTCTGCAGTGTATTCGGCCATGTAAATTTTGAAATTTGTGTGTCACTAGACATGACTGTGTAGATCTTGATTTTTAGTTTCTATACATATATGGATCGTCGCGAGGGGATTTACGGTTTAAAAGTTATGACCGTTTTAGTGTAGAGCGTTCATACGAAAATCCAACTGCGCATAGGCCACTTGCTTGATAATTTTGAAAGGATAAAAATGATTTCAAAAATTTGGAAAAGTCATGATAATTAAATAATGCAGTAAGGAAGACTATCCAAAAAGAATTTTAAGAAAATATTAATTTTTCAATTTTATAAAAAGGTTTTAGTAAAACGAATCGATAATCGCGTACTAACTAAGATCGTTGGTTATTGATTTTAGATCGCCAACAAAAGCCCCGAGACCATACCACTCCTAGCACTCGAGGCAAGTTTACGAAACCCTAACACAAATTATCCATGCTATATATACTATTGTGATATTGATGCCATGATTTAAAATTCGAAAATATATGCTTGTCTGTGATATCAGTACATTCCAATTATGCAATTATTTACGGAGACGAACTTCGTTTTATACGAGTATGAGAAATTGAAACGTAATTTTAATATAATACAAGATAGTGGGAGTCGGAGATATTTTTAAATCATTTTAATCTCGGATTGAGCCGGACGCGGAAAATTTCGATTTCAATAAACAAAGTACTTTCGCGTAACATACATATTAAACGAACGATTGAGATTTGATTTATAACTAAAAGAGGTAATTGAATACTCACTCAAGGGATATCCTACTTGATTATTTATTTATAAGTAATACCTAAAGAGTTACTAAAATATCCGGAAAATACTTAAAGTGATATTGAAAAGTTTTTAAATCAATTCACTCTATCTAAAACGTATGTATCCATTCGAAGGATAATTATAAGATGTCGAATCCCGTCTTAAGTATTTAATTAAGATTTTTATCAATTTATTGAACCTTATTAAGAAACATTTTGTACTTAAGGTTTTACCAATTTATTGGACCCTTCTTAAAAATATTATGAGACCGTAAATATTTAATATTACGTACCTCAAAAAAAATCATTTAAAAATAGACATAGTTCCCAAGCATACTTTCTAAATTATTTAAAATTTCTCGGAAGAGATCAATCATCTGAAAGTTATCAAAACCTTAGGGAACTTAGTCTAGAAGCATGAAGGTTTTGCTTCCTCGCTCAATGAAAAACAAGTGAACAATATATGTAAAACTCTACTACGGTTAAGGGTAGAAAACGATTTTAAATTCAAAACTCCGACAACTCCCAAGAATCAATTATAATAAAAGTGACAGATAAATTACCTTGTTTAAAGGTCAACTGAGAACGATCTATTCCTTCGATAAAGGATTTTATGTAAATGATATAATTGTTTTGGGACTGGAATGTGGCTTACCCGGCACGGAGAGGTATCGGGTTATGACCAAGCGCGGAGTGGCGCAGTATACAGTTATGTGGTCTCTGTGACCATTGACTTTCGGACTTGTACGGAAATGGGCAACCATCGTGTAATGTCTTGATAAGCCCAAAGGCGGCTAGGTTTGTATTCCTTCTACTAGTAGAGAAAATTTCGTATTCGGCTGATCACCGGTACGTGGTTTATTCCAGTATAGTCCCTTCCTCCACTTTGGATAAATTATTGTGAAACCTACAACAGAAGGCCGATAAGGCTGAGTTTTAAATAAGGATGTTGATGTACACATATCACATCCATATGAGAATCTTGGTTCAAGCATCATATTGAGATTTTGAGATAAAATGAGTACGAGTATAAGCCGATTAAACTGATACAGTTAAAGTTGAGTTTTTCATAAAATTGACAAGCATATAAACTTTTAGAAACCTTGAATATACAATGCCTAATGGTTGTTTTTCCCTAAATGATTATATTGAGATCATGGATATCTATATCTTGCTGAGCATTAGTGCTCACTCTTGCTTTTATAAATATCATATCACAACAGATTACCAGCATGGCCCGAACCAGGATGACTGCCCGCAAACGGGTAGGGGACGCCTGTGAGTACCGTAGACTGTCCGTCCGCCAGCCACCTCAGGTAGACGAATAGAGATAGTTTCCTTTTGAGTACTTGAACCAAGACTATTTGTGACCTGAGTCAGTCTCATGTAGAGCTGTTCTCGGCATTCACTCTTTTGAGATAATTTCCTTTGGTCTGTAATAACTTAAATACTTTAACGTTAATTTAGTAATGTTTCTGAGCATATAACCTGTGTGTGTGTGAGTTTGGTTAAAAGGTCGAGTAATGATGTGAAGAGAGGATTAATTATTTATTAGTCAATATTAAGTGATCGTAACGACCCGAATTCCCGACCTAGAATTTGGGGGTGTTACATTGATGACTTTTCACACTCTATGATTAATGGAGAAATACTTTGATAACAGCATAAATTCTGATAAGTAGTCGTGACTCACTTACACTGAGAAGCCACTATAAAAAGGAATTTCAAAAGATGCATAAAATGAGCATAAAACAGTTGAGGTGGACTCATGCATGAACTCATTCTATAGTAGACTTCAGAATAATGACAGATTTAGAGCGAAGTTCTTAGTTATGCCTTATTTCTAAGATGTACTGAAGTAAATCAGACTTTACTCTTTGTCTGATATTTAGCTTATTGCACACACATACACTCCATATGAATGATGAAAATTACTGTGATGATGAATGTTGTTTTAGATGAACAGTTTAAGTGTCAGTTGCATAAATTCTGAGGACAAGTTCTGATGGAAGTTCTGATGATTATGTTCTGTTGAACCCATATCAGTATTTGTGTGAAGAATTATAGGAATAAACATTCACTTTTCGAGTAAAGAAGCTATATTCTGATGACTTTTAAATTCTGATAATAATCAAGTTCTGATGTTGACGTGGCAGTATTTATTTACTTGATTTATTTTTGGTCATTACTTGAACGGTTATATTTTCTCAGAATATTGGTTTAAGTGAGATAAATCAGTCATAATCATTATGGGTTAGTGGTTAACGTGTATGTCCTGAAAAACTGCATGTGCACGGTAATTATTGCTTATTTTACTTGCCCATTAACTCTTGCTCTAACTGTTTACTAACTGTTCACATGGTGCCAGGTGTAAAGTGTATCACATGCTTCAAAAATACAACTGTTGAGTGGAGAGAGTATATATATGAGAGATTAAAGATTTTCTCATCTTTTACTTACTTTTCTATTCTAATTTTTTTTTTACTTTCTCTCTATCTCTCTCTCTCTTATTTTCTGAAGTTGTTTTTCTCTCAGGACTTTGCACAAACACTTTGCAAACATTCTCTTACTCACTTAATTTCTTACAGAGATGGAACCAAAAGACGTAATTTTTGATGGAGCTAAGTTTGTTCCTAATAACTTCTCCTCTATTCTTAGCAAGTCAGAAGCCCCATCAGAACTTCACTTCATTCAGGACTTTCTTATTAGTTCTGATATTGGGTACGCTCTGACTCAACCTGATGTAGTCTCTGGTACTCAAGTGCTGGAGTTCTGGTGAAGCGGAGTATATGATGATGTGGTGCTCAAGGGTCCCCAAGTATTATTTTTTCATCAGGGGAGGATGAGCATGTCGTGACATTGACCACGGTTCGACAAGCACTGCAGCTGCCTGAGAATTGTGTTTATTCTACTGTTGAGGAGCCAGTTCTTCAAAACATGATGGCCATTCTGGGGTATGAGAGGACATTGGAAAAGCTGGGTCAGTTGAAGAGATCTTACATAAGGAGTGAATGGAGTTTCTTCTTTGACTGCATAACCAAGAATTTTGTAAACAAATGTTCTAATTTCGATGCAGTCCCCATATTCAGCCAACAAATTGGGTATGCTCTCATTAACCAAACTGATTTTGATTATGCAAGTGTTATCTTAAGTTTCATTGGGGATAGAATGACAGAAATACTGTTTACTTTGCTAGATTATGTCAGCTTATTTATAGTTTTTGTTGTGATGATGTGATGATAAGCCCCAATCAGCTAGTGAATTAATTCCATCATTCAGACTAGCTAAAAGAGCTTTTAATTACTTATTATCTACTGATAATAAGAAGGCTGTGTTAAGGCCCCTTCAAGTTCCTTTATCTGTCAAACAAGCCTTAATAACCTATGATCTAGTTAAATACACTGAACTATATCCTGATGTCCAACCATCAGAACCTCAACCATCAACATCTACCACCTCTACACAAACACCTCAAACTTCTAAACTTCAACCCTTAGCACCTACGGTGAAGCCTTCATCTTCCAAACCCAAGAGGACTAAGATAGTACCTCAGTCTCAACAGAAGAGAAGGAGAATTATTTTGAGAGATGAATCAGATACTGAGGAACAGGTTCCCATATCAGAACCTGTTGTTGTAGAAGCTGAGAAGATCTCTTCTCAGAAAGATACTCTAACTGGGAGTTCTAGGCCTCTCAAAAGGCTTAGAAAGTTAAATCCTGATGATAAAGCTCCTACAGTGTCTCCACCCTTGAAGAAAATGAAAAAGCAAAGAGCTCACAGGGACACAGTTGAGTCAGATTCAGAAGATGAGGAAGCAGCTAAGGAAGGGGGTCAAGAATCTCTGATCCCAACAGAACCAATTGTTATTGAATCACTTCCTTCTGCACAACCAGAAACTGCTCAAGACAGAGTGCCTACACCTCCTGTGTCACCTATAATTGAACAAGTACATACTGAAGACCCAAGTACAAGTGCTGAAATTGATATTCATAACTTGATTGTGCCTGAGGTTATGTACTTGGAAGCTCCAGCAACTCAATTCACTCCACCAACAACACCAATTCAAGATGCTGATTTCAATAAAGATATTCAAACTACACCAATTAAGAATCTGGATGATGAAAATCAGACTTTAGGTGGGCATCATGATTTGACTGTTGATCAGAACTTAGCTGCAATTCAGAATTTAGAGGATGATGTTAAAACCTCGATTGCCTCACATACTGCTATTCTATCAGAGGATGCTAATACTGCTGGATCTATAAGTTCTGATGCTGATAATGTTGAAACTACTGGTGAAGCTGCTACTAATCTAGATGCTGATGCAGCTGGTCCATCAGGACATGCACCTCAACAGACAGTTAATAAAGCTGATTTAGTCAAGAAGTTTGTTAGAGGGGAAGCACCAGTACCTTGGAGTGAAACTCCTAGAGGAAAGGAGTGGACTAAGGAATGGAACACAGTTAGTTTTGTTCCTTCTGAAAAGATTCTTACTGAGCATCTGGCGAAAGCTGATGAAATGCTGATAAATGATGATTTTAAGGCACAGCTGAGAGTTACTGCATTGAGTACTAGGCACCTTTAAGGTCTACATTCAACAACTCATGACAAGGAGAACAAAATTCAAGAAACCTTGATCCAGCAAGATATGAATGTGAAACTTGAAAAGAACAGATTTTTCAAGCCAGCCTTTGACATAATTGCCTACATTGAGAAAACTCAGGAGAAGCAACAAACTCAGATTGATGAAATTCTAAAGAATCAAGCTTATCATCAAACCCAACTCAATGAGATCCAATCCTCAATGGAATTGCTTGTCTCTCTTCTTTTACCTGCTGATACCAAAAAGGGGGAGAAAGTGATTAAGTCCAAATGCAAATCTATTCAGACACTGAAGGGAAAGGATGATGGAAATGATGACCAGGGAAACTCTGATAAGGGTAGAGGTCAAATTCAAGGCAAAGGATTTTCATCAAGTAAAGCTAGAATTACAAGTCAAAGAACAAGTTCTGATACTGGGAGAAGAATACGTTCTGATACTGGTAAAAGGATAAGTTCTGGTGAACATCTGGAACTTGATGAAGAAAATTCAAAGGAATTATTTCTTAAAAAAAATCCAGGAATAGACTTTGAGAGTCTAAAGGAAGAAGAAGCTAGACTCAAAGCAGAAAGTGTCAAGACAAAATCTAAAGCTTCTGTTGTTGAAAAGAAATTTCCAAAGCTTAAGAGTATTGTGATAAAAGAAAGAACAAATTCTGAGGAAACCAAAGCCAAATCACAAGTGGAAATAGATTCAAGGTCCAAGGGCAAAGAAAAAGTTGATGAACCTATAAAGGTTTAAATGCCAGTCATGGATGAAGAAATAATTGATGATGAAGATGCTAGTCTTACTCTATTGTAAAAGAAGATCTCTCAAACAACCTCTGACATGGCTCATGTTTTTCAGAGTCAAGACTTAGTAAACTCTGATATGACAGTGAAGCAAGCAACCTCTGACATAGCTCAAGTTGACTTGATATCAGAAGTGAAGGAAAAGGAAACCTCTGACATTGCTCATGTTAAACCTTCAAAGATACTCCTACCAGGATTCACCAAAGCTCAATAGACTCAACCTTTGAAGACTACATCAAGTGGTTTTGAAGCAAGAGTTGTTACAGGAAAGGAAGCAAGAGATAAATCTGGATTGGGTAGTTCTGATGAAAGGAGAATACACAACACTACCAATGATCCAACTTCCTTAAGTGATCCAGGAGTAGGAGCAACTCCTGAAAGATTGAATCAACTTGAATCTGTACAAATGGTTTACCATTCTGTTTTAAAAGAACACATCATATTATATTTTATGACAGATGGTAGGGTATTCCGGATTAGGAAGAATGATATTCCATTGAAGTATTTTGAAGAAATGGAACATGTTTTATTCCTACTTCAAGTGAAAAATAGATTAGCAGATGGTGCTGCAGGTTATTTAAAGTCACATATTCAAAGACAGAAGAAGCTTTACTCTATAAAGTCTGACAGCCCATACTGTCCCAAGTACAGAGATCACAAAGGTGATATTGTTGACATGAAGCCTAACATTGCTGAGATTATAACTACTTTTATGGGTTATAAGGCTGTGGAATTCAATCTAGAGTCTGACAAGGCATATCTGATCAGACTAGATCAGGACATAAGGAAAGCTAAAATAAATGATCTCAGGGCTGCTATTTTTCAAACTAGTGAAGATACAGCTGAATTGAAAAATGCTAAAAGGAGGATGGTTAATGAACTTGAATATGCTGAGAGATGTCTTTTGAAAAATTATCTCAGAACAACTCCTGACATCATAGAGATCAGAAATTGAAGCCAAGTCAAAGATCTACAATTGCTTAAATTCTGAAGTGTATACAGACTGAAGCTGATATCAGATCTTAAGGATGGTAAAGCTGAAAGGACTGTAAGTTGTAGTTATCTAGTCAAATTCTCATGCATTTGTACTTAATGTTTTTGACATCATCAAATATCTGTTGAACTTGTATATTATGCTAATTTACAAGTTGGGGGAGATTTTTAGATATATTTGTGATGTCATGTGTAATATGATATGTGTTTAGTTTTTCAGATCTTACTTAAACAGGACAAATCACTACTTAACTGGAAATCAGTACTTATACTGAAGTCGGAACTTAAGATATCAGAACTTAAGTTATCAGAACTTAAGTTATCAGGAGATATTTATCAGGAGATAATATCAGGACTTAAGGAGACTTTCAGATAAGGCAGGCGGCTGATTGAAAGAAAAGAAGATCAAGACAAATACAAGAAGAGATATGCATGAAAAAGGAATTCTATGAAGAATAGAATAGTTGAAAGAAAAGATAACTGATTGATATATTTTAGGAAGCATAATTATATTCAATATCAATTAGAAGATTATCTTATAACTGTGTACTATACGTGTTATCATTATCGAAGTTATTATTCATTGTAACCCTAGCAGCTCTCGTGATAATTTGTTCATCACTGAGAGAGGACAGTTCCATATTGTAACAGAGTTTATTATATTGAATAAAATCTGTGTTCAGTTACTTGTGTTCTTAATTCGATTTGATTGTGTTAGACACTGTATTTAACCCCCTTCTACAGTGTGTGTGACCTAACATTGTTTATGTGGAAATCTTTTAACACAAGCAAATTCTGATATTGAGCTTAGTTAAAGTTTACTTTGTGTATCTTATTACTAAGTTAAAAACTAGAATAGTGCTTCTTATCTGTTAAGTTCTGATGTTAGTATATCTGATGGATGTATGCTGATAAGCCTCACTTATCAAAAGAAAAAGAAAAAGAAAAGAAAAGAAATAAATATCGGGTACTCCTTTGAGATCTAGAGTAAAAATGTGGAAGGGAAGACCCAAGTGCATTGCTGGTATTAAGTAATATGCATTCGAAAAGCAAAAATAAAATTTTCTTGGTGACTTTTCACATTCTCCGATTACTGGAGAAATACTCTGATAATAGCATAAATTCTTATAAGCAGCTGCGACTCACTTACACTGAGAAGCCACTGTAAAAAGGAATTTCAAAAGATGCATAAAATGAGCATAAAACAGTTGAGGTGGACTCATGCATGAACTCATTTTATAGTAGACTTCAGAATAATGACAAATTTTGAGCAAAGTTCTTAGTTATGCCTTATTTCTAATATTTACTGAAGTGAATCAAACTTTACTCTTTGTCTGATATTTAGCTTAATGCACACACTTACACTCCATATGAATGATGAAAATAACTGTGGTGATAAATGTTGTTTTAGATGAATAGTATAAGTGTCAGTTACATAAATTCTGAGGACAAGTTCTGATGGAAGTTATGATGATTAAGTTCTGATGTACCCATATCAGTATTTGTGTGAAGAATAACAGGAATAAACATTCACTTTTCGAGTTAAGGAGCCATATTCTGATGATTTTTAAATTCTGATAAAAATCAAGTTCTGATGCTGACGTGGCAGTATTTATCTACTTGGTTTATTTTTGGTCATTACTTGAACGGTCATATTTTTACAGAATATTGGTTTATGTGAGATAAAGCAGGCATAATCATTTGTTTAGTGGTAATAGTTTTTTTTAAAAAAAACTGAATATGCAATGTAATTATTACTTATTTACCGTGCCCATTAACTTTTGCCTTAACTGTTGCATGCCTGATAGGTGTAAAGGTCTGTTCCACTTCTAATTAACTGTCGTCACGTGGGGTGTCTAAGAAAAAGAGATAAAAGATTTTCAAATCTTTTATTTTCATTTTTATTCTACTCTCTCTTTTCTTATTCTCTCTCACATTTTCTGACGGTTTTCTTTACAGACATTTTCTCAAACACCTTACAGGCACTCTAATTTCTCACTCATTTTTGATGGCGCCCAAAGATTTAATTATTGATGGAGCCAAGTTTGTACCAAATAACTATGCTGAAATCTTAAACAAGGCTAAAGCTCCATCAGATTTGCACTTTGTGCAAGATTTATTAGCTCATAGTGAGATTGGGTATGCTTTGACCCAACCTCAAACTATTTCAAGTCAACAAGTGCTGACATTTTGGAGAACTGGGTTTTTTGATAATGGTGGTGCTACTGGTACTCCAAGCATCATTTTTACATCAGGAGATGTCGAGCATGTGGTTACTCCTGGAGCAGTTCGTAAAGCTCTCCACTTACCTGAAGGTTGCACATTCTCAACAGTGGAGGATCCTGTCTTACAGTAGCTCATGGCCAGTTTGGGCTATGAGAAAAGTTTGGGAAAGCTGGGTCAACTGAAAAGAGCAAATATCATAAAGGAATGGAGCTCTTTCTTTGATTGTATCACTAAGGCATTTGCCAATAAGTGCTCCAACTTTGATGCTATTCCTATCATGAGTCAGCAAATCGGGTATGCCCTTATTCATCAAACTCATTTTGATTTTGCAAGTGTTGTGCTAGGTTTCATAGGGGACAGGATGATATAGGATAGGAATGTAGTATACTTTGCTAGATTTTGTCAGCTTATATATACTTTCTGTTGTGCTGATGAACCCCAACCTACCAGTAATTTAATTCAATGTTTTAAGCTTACAAAATGGGCTTTTAATGATTTGTTAAATGCTGACATTAAGAAACAAGTGCAGAGACCCTTACAGATTCCTCAGTTAGTAAAACAGATCTTGGTAAATGCTGATCCACAAACATACACATCTGTTTACCCTGATGTTCAACCCACCAACACATCACAGCCAACTCAACAGCCATCAGAACCTACCATATCTCACCAACCTCAAACTTCTCAACCTCAACCTACTCAACCATCTATCAAGACATATTTCAAACCATCAGCACATCCTGTGAAGTCTTCATCTTCCAAACCCAAGAGGACTAAAATAGTACCTCAGACCCAACAAAAGAGAAGGAGAATTATTCTGAGAGATGAGTCAGACAATGAGGAACATGTTCCTATATCAGAACCTGTTGTTTTAGAAGCTGAGAAGATGTCTTCTCAGAAAGATACTGAAACTGGGAGTTCTAGGCCCCTCAAAAGGCTTAGAAAGCTAAATATTGATGATGAAACTCCCAAAGTCTCTAATTCTGCAAAGAGACTTAAGAAGCAAAGAGCCAGGAGGGCTGTAAGTGTATCATCACACTCTAGAGACACTTTGAAAGCAGCAGCTAAGGAAGGGGGTCCGGAATCTCTGATCCCAACAGAACCTATAGTCATTGAATTACTTTCTACTGCTGAATCAGCTCCAAAGTCTCCTATTCAAGAACAAGAGGATATTCCAGAGACAGTGTCTACACCTCCTGTGTCTTCAATAATTAATCCAGTGCATACTGAAGACCCAGTTACAAGTGCTGAAATTGATATTCATAACTTGATTGTGCCTGAGGTTATGTACTTGGAAGCTCCACCAACTCAACTCACTCCACCAGCAACACCAATTCAAGATGCTGATTTCAATGAAAATGTTCCAACTACACCAATTCTGAATCTGGATGGTGAAAATCAGATTTTAGGTGGGCATCAAGATTTGGCTGTTGATTAGAACTTAGATGCAGATCAGAACTTAGAGGATGATGTTGAAGCCTCTATAGCCTCACATACTGTCATTTTATCAGAGGATGCTGATACTGCAGGCTCTGTAAGTTCTGATGCTGATAATGCTGAACTTACTGGTAAAGCTGCTGAAAATGTAGATGTTGATGCAGCTGGTCCATCTGGACATGCACCTCAACAAGCTCCACGTAAAGCTGATTTGATCAAGAAGTTTGTTACGGAGGATGCACCAGTACCTTGGAGTGAAACTCCTAGAGGAAAGGAGTGGACTAAGGAATGGAACTCAAATAGTTTTATTCCTACTGAAAAAATTCTTGCTGAGCACCTTGCCAAAGCTGATGAAATGCTGTTAAATGATGATTTCAAGGCACAACTGAGAGTTACTGCAATGAGTACAAGGCATCTTCAAGGTCAACATTCCATAACTCATGACAAGGTGAATAAAATTCAAGAATCTTTGATGCAGCAAGATATGAATATAAAATTGGAAAAGAACAGGTTTTTCAAGCCAGCCTTTGACAGAATTGGGTATATTGAAAAAACTCAGGAGAAGCAACAAGCTCAGATTGATGAAATTCTGAAGAATCAAGTTTCTCATCAAACTCAACTCAATGAGATCCAATCCTCAGTGGAATTGCTTGTCTATCTTCTTTTACCTGCTGATGCCAAAAAGGGGGAGAAATTAATTAAGTCCAAATGTAAATCTATTCAGGCACTGAAGGGTAAGGATGATGGAAATGATGACCAGGGAAACTCTAGAATGGGTGGAGGTCATGGTCAAGGCAAAGGTTTTTCATCAAGCAAAGCTGGAACTACAAGTCAAAGAACAAGTTCTGATACTTGGAGAAGAATAAGTTATGATACTGGTAAAAGGATAAGTTCTTCTGAACATCTGGAACTTGATGAAGAGATTTCAAAGAGATTATTTCTTAAAGAAAATCCTGGAATGGACTTTAAAACTCTAAAGGAAGAAGAAGTTAAACTTAAAGCAGAAAAAGTCTCTAAATCTAAAGCTTCTGTTGTTGAAAAGAAACTTCCAAAGCCTAAGGGCATTGTGATAAAAGAAAGGACAAATCCTGAGGCAACCAAAGCCAAATCACAAGTGGAGATAGATCCAAGATCCAAGGGCAAAGAAAATATTGGTGAACCTGTAAAGGTATATGTGCCAGTCATGGATAGGGTAGAAATATCTGATAAAGATGTTAGTCTGATTTTGAAGAATAAGGATATTCAAACAACCTCTGACATAGCTCATGTTGTTCAAGATCAGGACTTAGTAAATTCTGATATTTCAGTGAAGCAAGCAACCTCTGACATAGCTCAAGTTGGCTTGATATCAGAAGATAAGGAAAAGGAAACCTCTGACATTGCTCATGTTAAACCTTCAAAGATGCTACTACCAGGATTCACAAAAGCTCAACAGACTCAACCTTTGAAGACTATATCAAGTGGTTTTGAAGCAAGAGTTATTACAGGAAAGGAATCAAGAGATAAATCTGGATTGGGTAGTTCAAAAGAGAAGAGAGTAAGCAATACTACCAATGATCCAACTTCCTTAAGTGAACTAGGTGTAGGAGCAACTCCTGAAAGATTGAATCAACTTGAATATGTACAAATGGTTTACCATTCTATTTTGAAAGAAGACATCATGTTATACTTTATGACAGATGGGACGGTAATCCATATGTGATATCCCGTATTTTCAGAATTATTATTATGAATATTTGAATATGTTTATGTGATTTAAAGAATAAAATGGTGGATATTTTATTCCTATTTGACGAGTTGTGTTATTAAATGGTAATGTGCTAATTGTTGAGTGTTATATCGATCCTTGTTAATATCTGAAAATATTTCCTTAAATGTATTATTTTCAAAAGTTTATTTGAAAACCGATCATTTTATTGGTATCGGTAAATTGAGTTCGTTTAGTAATATTCGGGATTGGATGGATATTATGTCTGTTATGTGTTATATGTAATATTAATTGTGTGGGACTCAATTGTGATTGAGGATTATTTGTATTATTAATTATTGAGTCGTATCATTTTGTTTTTGTCTTTAAAAGTGATTTTATTAAAAATTTAATTTCATAAATATTTAAATTATTTTAAAAATTATTATTATGACTTTATAATTGCAATAATTATTTTTGGGATTTTATAAAATTTAGAAATCAATATTTCATCAATTATTTAGCCCTATATGATTTTCTGATTTCATTTATTTGTAAAATCCGTATTTAATTCCAAAATTCTTCAAAAATTACGAAACTCATATTTATTCAAGTTTGGAATATTACGAGAATTTTAAAATTATTTTGGGAATTTTTAGGATTAATTTTATCCGCGCGTTGAATCGTTTAATTGATAAAAGCGGGTATAAATTACATTTCAAAAACTGTTTTAAAATTTCAAAATTTATGTTTTTATAAACTTCGGGATATTTGTAACATTTTAAGAATATTTTCGTGATTTTCTGAATTTGTTTCAAGTGTAGTTCGGTTCTTTAATTGTAAAATGCGGGTATAGCGCGCAAGTCAAAATTACTTTAAAAATTATAAAAATTTTATTTTATTAGTTTTAAAATATTCCGGGAATTTTAAAATTATTTTAGTAATTTTTCGGATTTTATTCGCCCGCAATCTGGTTCGTTAAATAGAGATGCGGGGAGTAGAAACTAGACTGCATGGGGTACGTGTTAAATTTTTATATGTGTCGTGATTTCCTTTTCTCACCAAAAACGTGACATGTTGCTGAAAAAAAATAATAATAAAAACAAAACAAATTAAACCCACCCCCACCCGCGACCTGCACCACCCCCCGAATTGCCTTTACCCCTTTCCTTTTACCAAAAGCAGTCCCCTCTCTCTCTCTGCTCTCTGTCTCTCCCTGTTTTTATACCTTTTAATTTTCAAAAATTCATATCTTCTCAACCGTTCATCCAAATTTCAATTATTATATATATAAACGATCAGCGCTTCAATACCTACGCATAGGTATATATATTGCAAGGTTTTGAGAAGAAAATTTGCGGGACATATTTCCGTTATATTTCCGTTTTAATTTATTTTCGGGGCGTAGAAAAAGGAGTTTGAAGGCGTTGATTACTCCACATGACATCTCAGCATGTATATGTCTATGGCTATTAATTTCGGATTTTTCTGGAGATATTTTCCGGACATCAGATATTCTCTTCGGGGTGATCAGAATTTATTTTGGGTAACGATTCCGAAATTCCGCCTTCGTACTTTTGTATATTATAGCATGTTAGTGTTTATATATTTATTTCATAATTTTTAGAAATTGTTGGAGAAGTCACTTTTGGTCCGAGTTTTGGTTCAGGTGGTCGTGTTATTCATTTCTGGAGTGTTTATACGCGTAAATATAAAGTATTGTGTTGATTGTTGTTGGTTGTGTCGATATGATATCGACTGGCAGTCCGAGAAATAGAGGAGGTGATGTCCGATTTCCAAGAAAATATTATTTTAAATTATTTTCCAGGCTCAATAATTCTTATAAAATTATTTCGAGTGTTCGAGCACTATTATTTAGTTATAAATGATTCGGAGACCCGTTTTAATTCCGAAAAATGTTCAAAAATTCATATTAAATAAACCGTTCATCCGTTTAATACGAAACGAACGCGTACAGACTCAGAAAAATATTCCTCTTTCAATAAAAATACTTTCGAGACCCAAATCCTTTTGTTTCGAAAGGTCGCTTGTTTTACGAATGATTCTAAGTCGTTAATTCATCGATAAATCATATTTTTGACTTGATTTCAGTTTTAAACGTACCGAGTCGACCCTTTTGATGAACTGAGTCATATGTGATATGAATTAAGTGATACGTGAGTTATGTGTTTATGTGTTATGTGAATTATGTGTGTATATGGATCAAGAGTTTTGTGTTTGATTGTCTTATTTATGTGTGAGCTATCGTATGGGTAGACGATAGGCTTTTGACGCGTAGTTCGTCGAGTGGTTATCGATTAGACAATTAAAGTTCTATATTTTAATTATAGATGCGGATCATTCGAGTTGATCAAGACAAGATGTTGGATAAAGAGTGAGATGGAATGGAAGTGGATATCTGGCTTCTAGCAATCGCAGGAGCAGCATATCAGTAAGGTGTTGAAAAGCAGGACGGAGATGTCTTGAGACAGAATGTCAGAATAGATGCGTCTTTGCGAGTGTGACTAACTACTAAAACCCAAAGGCAAGTATCCCTGTCATCACTTATTGTTCAAGTGATATTTATTTTAAATCTTATCATGCAAGTATTGCTTTCCCTATTCTCAGTTCAAGATAGATAGATGTTTTACATATCGCTGGATTAAATAATTATGTTTATGCAAATACTCATCTGCTATTCTATGTTCAGAATAGTCAAGTGATTTTACTTATCCAATTATCGGATTTATAAATGTTTTGGATTTTGATAAAAGTGATTTGGTTGCGAATATTCCTACCCAAGAATTGGGCGAATAAAATTATGTCGGGTGTCGATTATTATGACCCCATTTCAATAAAAGGTTTTAAGATTGGATCATAATTGCGTAAGTGACCGGGACGGACGGTCCAGCGGAGGGCTATTTCTAAGTGCCATATGAAATATTATGACACCATTTTGCCACAGGCTAGTTATGCCTTTTTGTTTGAGTACTCGTGTTTTTAGGGTCACGTTTCTATGAATCATGACCTTGTGCTATCACACGGGCTGATCAGCATGTGATAGTACGTCCGTCGGAGGATGATCCTAATCTAAATTATCATATTGTTTTTGATATTCATAGAATAAATGATTTATCAACTGTTTCTGTTTTGGAATAATGGTAAAGTGCGGTTTGATTCAGATTTTGATTTATGCTGATACTTACGTTGTTGCTAAATATCAAAGGTGGTATTAGTATAGATGAATGATGTTGACTTCAGTATGGAATGTTGTGAGCATCAAAGTTCGTATTGATATCTAATTTGATATGACAACAAAATAAGTATTAATTTGAAGAGTTCGGTTTTGAATAAAGTTTATGATTCAATCCATAATCATTGTCTCATGTTATTGTGGTTTACGATATTCCGTAAACACTTTTTTACGAATTTTATTCTCGTCAAGATTCAAAGTATTGCTGAAGCATCTCGCTCAAAAATATCAAATTGGTTTTGAATACAATTAAGGAATTAAATCTGGGATTCCTCAACTAAACTTTTATGATTCAGCAATTATGATTTTAAATGTTCTGCTCTAATACAGATGTCGGTTTTATATCAAAAGATCCTATATATATGTCATAATGATCTTGCTGAGCATTTCTTCCGCTCATACTTGCCTGTTTTTAAATTTAACCTCCAGTGAGGATTAGTTTGCGCTGTTTAGCTGTATAATTCGAGGAAGCAAAGAAGAAGCTTTTGGAAGGTGGTTGGTCCAGGGTTTGTGGACTAGTGTAAGTTTTATTGTTTAAAGTTGTTTATATTATATTATATATAGTTGTATATTTTATTTGGGCCTAGTATACTTCATTTCGAAGTTATACTAGTGGGTTTAGTTTTGAGTTGGAATTTATTGAAAAGAGTTTTAAAAGAAAGTGAAAAATTTATTTGTGGAATTTGGATTTCTTGTTTCTAGAACTGTGACCTTAAAAGATCTTGGAGTAGTTTGGGGTCATTTATGATAATTATCTTCCGCTGGCATTTATTTATTGATTAAACAGGCTGATTTGGATTGAGGTTTCATAGTGACGACCAAATCCCTTGACCCCGGATTTGGGGGCGTTACACCATATCAGGGAGAATGCAATTTCATTGAAGTATTTTGAAGAACTGGAACATGTTCTATTTCTACTTCAAGTTAAAAACAGATCAACAAATGGTGCTGCAGGGTGTTTAAAGTCAAATATTCAGAGACAGAAGAAGCTTTATTCTGTAAAGTCTGACTGCCCATATTGTCCCAAGTAAAAATCTCACAGTGAAGAAATTGTTGAAATGAAGCCTAATACTGCTAAAATTATCACTACATTTTCTGGTATTAAGGGACTTGAATTCAATCCAGAGTTTGATAAAGCCTATATCATCAGACTAGATCAGGATATAAGGAAAGCTAAAATAAATGATCTCAGGGCTGCTATTTTTCAAACTGGTGAAGATACACTTGAATTGAAGAATGCTAAAAGGAGAATGATCAATGAACTTGAATATGCTGAGAGATGTTTGTTGAAGAACTATCTCAGAACAACTCGTGACATCAAAGAGATCAGAAATTGAAGCCAAGTCAAAGATCTACAACTGCTTAAATTCTGAAATGTATACAGACTGAAGTTGAAATCAGACTTTAAGGATGGTAAAGCTATAAGGACTGTAAGTTGTAGTTATCTAGTCAAATTCCCATGCATTTGTACTTAATGTTTTTGACATCATCAAATATCTGTTAAACTTGTATATTATGCTAATTTACAAGTTGGGGGAGATTGTTAGATATATTTGTGATGTCATGTCTAATATGATTTGTGTTTAGTTTTCAGATCTTACTTAACAGGACAAATCAGTACTTAACTGGAAATCAGTACTTATACTGAAGTCAGGACTTAAGATATCAGAACTTAAGTTGTCAGAACTTAAGTTATCAGGAGATATTTATCAGGAGATAATATCAGGACTTAAGGAGACGTTCAGATAAGGAAGGCGGCTGATTGAAAGGAAAGAAGATGAAGATAATTATAAGAAGAGATATGCATGGAGAATAATTCTATGAAGAATAGAATACTTGGAAGAAAAGATAATTGATTGATATATATGATGAAGCAGAATTATATTTGATATCAATTAGAAGATTATCTTGTAACTGTGTAGTATATAAACACAGGCATAGGGTTTATACTATATGTGTTATCTAATTCGAGTTTATTATTCATTGTAACCCTAGCAGCTCTCGTGATAATTTGTTCATCACTGAGAGAGGACAATTCTTTGTAACAGAGTTTATTGTGTTAAATAAAATCTGTGTTTTGTTACTTGAGTTCATATATTCGATTTGATTGTAGTAAACACTGTATTCAACCCCCTTCTACAGTGTGTGTGACCTAACAAGGTTTATATTTTGGGTATGTGTTGTGGACCCCAAACTTCCGACCCGGGTTTGGAAGGCGCCACAGGTTGGTATCAGAGCTACAGGTTATAAGTCACTGAAACAAGCCTAGATTGTCGGGATTGGGTAGAGGGTTAGGATTAGGAATAGGAAATAGAAAGATAAGTCATCGTGAGGTTGAGTGCGACTATATAGTAGGTCTCCGGCATAGTTCGTGTTGCGATTGGGGATTTTTAGCTTGCGACGTGATTTCCAGATAACGGCAATGGCAGATCCTGTTTTCCCGGTATCATCTGATCATTCGAAGCCTTCCGTTTGAGGATCGTCATCTTCTTTCAGATTTGATTTGCACCTTCTTTTTCCATTGGTATTAATGGTATTACCTTCTGTTATGCCAGTTGCACCTCTCCAAGTTATTCTAAACTATTCTATCACCTCTTGATACGAAACTACCTATTCAAGAACCTTCATCTGCTTATTCCTGTTCTACTATACCTTCAACTATGAATGTATCTTTTCAGTTTACTCTACACTATGTTCTATACCCTCAGTTTAAAAACCTGTCTTATGGAACAACAGTATTTAAGAGAATGGATTCGATAGTTACAGTAAATGGTAAGTACAGGAGATATTAATAAAGGTGAGAAGGAGTTTAGAAAGAAGATTCACGTGTTTCGGAGGATAGCTGTTACCAGATTAAATGGAGCCATTAGTGAATAGACCAACCGTGATTAGCTTGTGGGATGGACTAAAGGAATTTTGAAAGAATTAGAGAGAAAAGTACAGATCTGGAATTTTTGTAGAATTGGATGATGGTGTTATGATAAATGTGATATATAAAGTAGTGGTGTGACGTGATATAAGCAAACTTTGTTCTACGAAATAGATTTGTTGGCTGTTGGATAGACCTATTCTACTTAATGACTGCAAAGATGATGATGGGAGTATTACCAGTATGGAAGCTTTGAAATGAAGCTACGAATAAGATAATATGCAATGACAGCTGAAGTTTTAATCTATTAAGGAAGGTAATAGACCCAATGAAGGAGAGGAGATAAATGGAAGTGAATAGACCTTTGTGTAAACGTTTCTTTAACTTGGTATCTTGTTATAAGAAGGACAACAACCAACTCATATAGTAGGGACAACCAGATGTGTGATTTTCAAAATTTTTAAACAAGTTTTTGAAAAAGATTTTTCCCTTACAAAATTTCTAAAAGCCTTTTTGGAATAAAATAAGTTTTAAACATTGGTTGTGAAGTTACTACTTGAGTTTCTTGTTTGTTAAAAGACCCGGATTACCTGGAAGGATACTGTTTCAGACCTAGTATTGCTAATTCAGAAAACGAAGTAACCCGCGATTATGAAGAAGTTGATTATTCCTAACAGTAAGGTGCAAGTATTATTTGATAAGATTAACAACAGAATCAGCGTACAGAGTAACTATTCATCCAATTACTAGGACTATCAGAGTTCAAAGAATTCATTGATTTAACAGAAGCCTGAGCATGACCGAAGAAGATTGGGAAGATATTCAGACTTTTCTACAAAAAGAATATTATTAACAAAAGGATTGTTATGTTAAATGATTCATGGTTATTCTAAATAAAAAAAGAAGAAACTCGAGGTTATCTGATAGGAACGCCATAATGATCGAATTGTTAAAGTATTATAGGTGTAGATACGATTTTATAGACGCAAGACTTAACAAGTAAGAATTTACCATAATACTTAGTTTGCGAAGGCATTTTGGCGTACCTTCTAAAGTTGTTATATAACACAATTGGGATATGATCGAACAAGCTCGAAAGATGAATACAAGTGAAATGTGGATGGTTACCAATGGTATCATTCTTGTCCTCAATATTACAGCGTATATTCCTTTTTAATTTCTAAAAACGTATGAACTTCTTTTCTTAATAAATTCATTATGATGATACCAAAAAGGAGGATGTTGTATTCCTTTCAAATTTAATTGTTCCCCTCAAGTTTTGCTCTCTAATTAGGACAAACAGTGTTATGGTTAGACGCTTTGTCGGAATGACGAAGAGTCGGGTTGGACGCCACCTAATCATGTACAGTATGTCATATGGTATGAAAGACTGGCCATCTTAAGTACCAATGTGGTTGTCTTAATTATATTCAAATCATTACTTCTTCTTTCTTTTCAACTCTACGTTTATTAAAATTATGAATCCTTCTAGTTGTTTCGTCATACAGTCGTTCTTTGCAAGGATTTTTCAAAATAAAAGTCAATGTATTTTGAACCAAGCGGGCAAAGTTCCATCTACCTTTCATGCATGAAAAGGAAACAAGGGCATATAGCGAGGATTGCAAATCGCTAGCCCTAGCCAGGGATACACCAAGAGTCAATGAAATCTATTTTAATAAGGAATACGTCTCCAAGAACGGGAGTTTACGATTTGTCTGTGAAATATGTTATTCAGAATACGGATATGATGACGGGAATCCTTATTGCGGATACCTTATGCGTTAAAGTATGGAAAGATGTGGGAGCAACTTGATCATTTATCACTCAAGGTTTTGTTGATTAGATGAGTTACCCTATTGAATTGATAAGATTATGACTAAAGGACTAGCAAGTCAAGAACGTGTAATTATTAAATAAGTAAGTACCAACGGTGGAATTGAGATTTCTGGCAATAAGTTGTGAAGTATTGATATCATTTGAGATAAGAGGATTGGACATTATTCTAAGAAATGGATTAACTATTTAAGCGTGATGCCCAGATAGACCATCGTGATAGAAGATAGTTCTGAAGATGCCAAATGAGAATATGATGAGGTTTAGAGGACGAAGGAAGGTAAAGAACTTGTTAACAATGATTTAAGTTAAAAGGTTACAGTGACCAAGATGTAAGAGCTATGGCGATTATAAATAAAAGTCAGGAGCACATAGAACTTGGAGATTTTATAGTTTCAAGATATGTTTTCAGACTAGTTACCAATATTTCCTTCAGATAGAAAAATTGAGTTTATGATTGGAATTGGCACCTGAAATGAAGCCAGTGTCCAAAGCCCCGCACAGAATGGCGCCAGATAAAATAAAGGAGTTACCAGAGCAAACGCAGGAGATGATTAGAAGAGAAAGCAACTGGACCTAGCGTACCCCCTAAAGTGCACCGGTATGATTTGTTAATAAGAAAGATGGAAGTATAAGATTATGTGTTGACTAGTGGAAGCTCAACAAGTTTACTCTCAAGAGCAAATATATGTTACCTCGAACCAGTTATTTGTTTGATCAAATGAAAGAAGCAAAGTATTTTTATAAGATTGATTTTAGACTGGGTATATTACCAATTGAAGATGGAACCTATGGACATATCAAAGATAATTTTCAAAACCAGGTATCGTTGTTATAAAATCCTAGTAATGTTATTTGGATAAATTGATATACCAGTAATATTTAAATTTTATAAATAGAATCTTAATGGAGGAACTGGATAAGTTATATTTGTGTTACTTAAAGTCAAAGGAGAACCATGCAACTTATTTAATGATAGCTGGGAAGTCAAATAAGAAAGAAGTTGTATAAAAAGTTTATAAGGTGAAAGCTTTAATGGCAGGGAATATAATTCTTAGCATAAATAGTCAGTGAGAAGGAGACAAAAGGGAATCCAGCAGAAATTAAAGTTATTTTGAATAAAGAAAGACCAAAAGCACCAACAAAAGCAAGAAGTTTTATTATTGGCCGGTTATTATCGGAGATTTGTTCAAGGGTTCTTGAAGATTGCAACACCTTTGATGAATTTTACTAGGAATAACGAGAAGTTTATATGAAATGGTAAAGTGTGAAGAAAGTATTTTGGAGTTAAAGGAGAGAAGGGTCACAGCACCTATTTTATCACTTTGAGAGGATCAAGGAGATTTTATAGTCTATAGTGATATTTCTCTTAAGGGAATAGGATGTGTGTTGATGCAGTACAATAAAGTTATTGAATATGCATCTAGACAACCGAAATCTTATGAGCAGAAGTACCCTACTCATAATTGGGAATTAGCAGTAATCATAATAATCGCTTTGAAAGATTGGGAAACATTATATGTATGGAGAAAGATGTGAGATACATACGGACCACAAGAGTTTGAAGTGTGTATTCACGAGGAAGAGCAAATGTAGTGGCAAGCGATAAGCAAAAAGGAGAAAATGAATATGGAGACTGCACCAGAAGGATTATCTATGGAATTTTAGAAGTTGGAATTAGAAGTTAGAGTTCATGATCCAAAAGGAGCAAGAATGGATAGTATGACCTTTCAGTCGAAGTTGTTAAGAGAAGATAAAAAGATATCAAAAGAAAATGATGGATCAGGATGTTAACAGTTAGCAAGAAGAGATAATGGGTCACGATATTAACAGTTTAATGAGAGGAAATTTATGCACTCAAAAGAATGATCATGGTACCCTCAGATTTTCTTCAGAACTTGGATGCAACGAGTGGCAGAATTAAGGAATGAGATCCTAAAGGGAATTTACAATCCTAAGTATTTAATTCATTCAAGAAATACCAAATTATACAGAAGTTTAAAGAAGCATATTGATAGACGAATACGAAAAGGAAATTTCACAATGGATCAGGAGGTGTTAGGCATATTAAATAAGTAAGGCAAGTTTCAGAGGCCTAGTGGATTATGGCAACCATTAGAAATACATAATGGAAATAGGAGTATATTACTCTGGATTTTATAGTCAGATTACCAAGAACGAAAGCAAACCACGATGCTAATTAAGTTTTGGTGAATGAGTTGGATAATCAGCTCATTTCTTGCCTATTAATGAAAGATATTCAGTGGATAAATTGATTCGCAGGTATTTGGAGGAAATAGTAATTTGTCATGGGGTCCCTGCGTCTATTGTATATAAAGTCAGGATCCACGATTCAATTCAGGATTTTGTAAAGGTTTTCCAGAATGTTAGACACCAAGTCAAATATGAGTACAACTTATCGTCCGCAGACTGACGGCCAAGAGCGAGAAGATGATCCAAATAATTGAAGACATGTTACATGGTTATGCCATTGATTTCAAAAGAAATTGAGGCGAGCATTTGCCCTTAGTAGAATTTGCTTACAACAACAGCTATTGTGCCTGTACTGGGATGCCGTCATACGAAACTCTTTATGAACGTAAATGTCGATCACCAGTATATTGAGATGAAGTTGGCAAACGTGAAATATTTGGACTAGAGTTGCTACAACAGATAAAGGAAGCTATTGGGATTATTAAGAAAAGGATAAGTGTCACGCAGGATTGTGATAGAAAATGTGTAGATCAAGCTAAAAAGAGTACATAATTTAAAGAAGAAGATTTAATATTGTTAGTTATGTTACCATAAAAAGAGATCATCCAAGATCGGAAGAGAAAAGAAAATGAGTCCGAGATACGTTGGACCTTTTGAAATTTCAAAATGTATCGGTAAAATAGCATACAAATTAGCGTTACCCGGCAAGGGTAACATATTCATAATGTTTCTATGTGACAAGGTTAGAAAAGTATGGTATAGAATTTTAGACATGTGATAGGATGTGAGCCGATAGAACTTCAGAAAGAATGGTCCTATGTTGAGAATCCAATAGAGACTATAGAAAAGAAAGAGAAAGTATTAAGAAAGAAAGTTATTGTTATTCCCAAGGAACTAACAATGAGTTTACAGAAGGGGGGTTGAATGTAAATCTAAAAACTTTTTCAAGTTTTGAGTAGTTTCAAAATCTAAGTGTATGATGAACAGATGTGTGTGAATTGCTTTAAGCAAGTGCAGACAGATGTATATTCAAAACACAAATGTAAAGAACACAGAGGCTTTAAAAACTTTCCTAGTGGATTTGTTGTTCCACCAGAGATGTGTATTTCAGAAAATTTGTGATACAAAGAATTGTTCACAGCTGCTTCCTAGTACAAACTAGATGATTTTCTCTCTAAGTTTTTCTAAACAGCTCTGGAAAATTCACACCTAATTACTAGCTACAACTTGGTTTATATATCACCAAGTATTTCAAGTGAAGACAAAGATAAAAATACAATTATAAAATAGTTCTTCACATGTTTCTTCTTCATTTCTCTGTCCAATGCAATCTAAGATAATCTGTAAATCTTTGAATACTTCATTGTTTGCACCAGAATGGAAATGCTGCTTTTTCTTGATTCCTCCAAGAGGCTACCACATTCCAATTGTCTCTATCACCCATGTGCCTCTGTCACCTTATGAATTGTAATTATCAACTGCTATGGAACTGGGTATCCATTGAAGCTTTCATCCGTTGGAGGCTTTATCCGTTGATGCTCTTATCAGTTGATGCTTTAGCAGTTGAAGCTTTATCCGTTGATGTACTCATCCGTTGATGGATGTTATCCGTTAAAGATTTAGAGACAAATGTTGAGGCTTTGTTTCTCATCCGTTGAAGGTCTTTAATTTACCAGTTGATACTACTTCATTTATACAAAATTACAAGGCATGAAATATTTACAATTAGCCCTCCTATTTGCATATCCACTAGTAGTCAACATGACTTATAATTTCCTGCAACTTCTAAGAATTATACCTCATTTACAAAGACTAAAATGTGCTACAATACTAAACTTATTTCTAAGTAAAGTTACTCCATCAACGGATAGTCAAAGTGGTCTTATCCGTTGAGGCTACAAACACTAGATTTCTACTTAAGTGTTTTTGTTGTGCATATGTTGTGTACTTGATGATTTCATAAACAAAACATCTAAGTAGATTTTACTTAGTGAAATAATGTAGCACTCGACGGATAAGAATTATAGTCCCGATGGATAACTCATTATAGTCCCGACAGATGTTAACTAATTATCCATCGAGTGAGTAGCTTATGTAATAATAAGTCTGTAGCACAGTTCTGTATACATCTTTGTATAGATTCTGTAGTAGCCTATAAGTCATGTTGACTTTAACTAGATATGCAGAATAGGTTGATTAATTGTATATAAATGATGTCTTGTAATTTTGCATAAGTGAAATGAAGTCAAGTGCCAAAATAGCTACAGACGGATGATTAACAAAGCCATCGATGGATGATCAAATGACTATCAACGGATGCCTAATATAGCAGTCAACGGATGATTAATGAAGCCATCAACGGATGTTCAGAAAGTCGATGGATGATCATATATCCAACGGATATTCACAAAGTCTAATGGATGATCTTATAAAGAATTCAAACAGCAGTTGAATAGTGAATACTGAGCACAGCCGTCGAGATGTATACAAATCTACTGTGGAAGCCCATTAACTGGGTAATAGAGGATGAAAATTAGCAAAGCTTAAGACTGATAGTTTTTATACTTATTTAGTCTTTTTGACTTTGTAATCTTGGTAATATATAAACCAAGAATGTAGCAAATAAAAAGTGAGAACAGAGATACAAAAGAGAGAAATCTTAGTAAGCAAAATCCTTAGCATTTCCCTGTATTCTCAGCAGTTCGATTTGTAAGCAGTTGTGAGCATTCTTGCACACAGAGTCCTCTCGATATATAATATATATCTCTGGTGGAATTGTTTAAATCCACCAGAAAGTTTTTAAAGACTCTTGTTTTTAATTACTTATGTTTTGATTCAATTAAGTTTCTATTCCGCATTGTGCTAATTAAAACACTTATATCTATATTCGAGTTGAACATTTTTATTTCGAGAAAAAGGTTCAAGAATTCCATTCAACCCCCCTTCTGTAATTCTTGCTATATTGTTAAGGGACTAACAGTTTTGTTTAACTTATCATCAAACTAATACACATATATTCCTAACAATCTCCCCCTATTTATGTCTACTAGAATTGTAGGCATAAATTCAAGGTTAACTTGATGATAACAAAACACTTAACAAATATATGAGTTAAAACTAAGTAGAAATTCAAAAGTGCTACAAAAGTGTATGTACTGAGATAAAGTTGAAGATTTACAATGTTTTCAAGGGTGCTGCTTTAGCCTGAGCAAATCATTTTCTTTTCCTTTGTTCCCTTGTTTTCTTCCCTAGCCTCCTGTCATTTTCCTCTACTTGGAGTTGGAGTTGTCTGTATAATTCAGCTTCATCTTCATCAATGATATCCAACTTAGATTGCATGTCCTTGAGAGTTTCATTACTGGCAATCTTAAGCTGGTCTTCAAGTCTGAAAAATCTTCTGACTCCTTTATTGTCTCTGAACTCCATCAGCCAATGAGGTGATTTATGAATTGTAGTTCCATGCTCTGGGATGAGTAATGTTCTAGGCAAGGAATTTGACTCCCACCAAGTCTTCCTTATGCTGGCAACTTGTTGAGAATCTCAGTTTTGGCAGTCCTGGTAAAACTAGTGTCCCTTTTTATAGCTGAGTAGACTCTAATCAAGGTAGAATAGCCTTCATTTAGAATTCTTTGAAGAGGCCAAGTCCTTTCCACACTTCCTTTATACTTGAACACTAGCCTTTCTGGTAGCTGTCCATAGGCATTTATTCCCCTTACTTCATACAGCTCATCCAGGTAGAGATCAATATCTGTATATTCTTTTATGTCACAAATATGAACATAATCATCCTTTGAGGCTTGTGGCTTAGGCTTAGGTTTATGTTTCTGAGTGAATTTACTTGAGGTTGGGGGAGGTATGGATTTGGATTTTCTTTTCAGTTCCTTTGGTGGTGAAGAAGTAGTTAATAAGGTAGGTAATTTGATGGTGTCCCAATCAATAGGTTCCTCTTTAAGGATGATTGGTTCACCATGGATATTTATACTGGGATCAGCAACAAAAGGTTCAGGAATAGAAGGTTGTGGTTTGGATTTTGATTGAATTACTTCAATGTCATCTTCACTCTTCCTTTTTGCCCTAACCTTCTTTCTGTTACCCTTTTGCCATTCCTTCATTTCCTCACTTTCTTCTTCCACACTTTCACCAACCATATTCCCCATATTCACATTTATGCTTTCAGTCTTGTTTCCCTCACTCTTGTCTTCAATCTTCTTCTTTTCTTCAATTAGACTTGACTTTAGCTGTTTTTCAAGCTTTACTTGTGCTCTTTTGTCGGCCTTCAGCTTTTTAGCTTCTTCCTTTAGCCTCATGGTCTCTTCCCTCTTGGATATTGACAATTTGGGATGTCCTTGAATCACACAGATACTCTTTCCCTCTCTATAGATGATAGCCATACTCATTCTTTCCACTACATCCTTGGTCTCTTTGTGCTTTATGATATTACCACCCAAAACTTTGTCTTTATCGGGCTTTGGAAGAGGAAAATCCACTTCTTTTAGCTGAGCAGGAGTTAGAGGGTTCTTTGTAGAAGCCTTGTTGAATCTAGTGATTGGCCTGAGTACCATGGGCTTCAGGTTCCTTGAAGAGGTTTCTCCAACCTTATTCCTCCTTACTGGCTTGTGCTCCATAATGATTGGCTCAACTTTTGTGTTATGTTTCACAGATAGAGATTTTACAGTTGTAGATCCAAATACTTGTTGCATCCTTTCATCAATTTTCCTCCTTGCTCTTTCACCTTCATCTCAGCTGCTGCTAGCTGGATTAGATCAATTCCATCAAGCTTTCCTTTGATTTGAAGTGTTGGAGAAGTAGTGATGGCAGGAACTAGTACTTTTGATATTTGAATGTGTGTAGATGGCTCCCCTTCCCCTTTATTCTCCCCCTTTTTGTTATTATCAAGGAGAGGGGTCAAGCCCTGTGCTTTAGCCAGTTGCACTAGAAGACTAGTCTGAGACTGTTGATTTTGAAGAATGGTCACCATAGAGTTTTCAATAACTTGAACTCTTTCCTCCAATTTGGCCATCATCTTTTCAGCATCTGATTCTCTTCTCAGTCTCAGTAACAGTTCCTGCATGGTACCAAAGGGCATTATTGCATCCAGCTTCTCAGTATTGTAGGACTTTAAGTCAGCTATATCTTTTTTGAGTTCATCCACACTTAGATTCTGTCTTAATTGTTGCAGCTTCATGAGATGTAGAGAATCTAAGTGGGCTTGGAGAATGGCCTTGGTACCAGCATTGGAAGTAGACTGGATTGCCTTTTAGATAGCCATGACTTATTTGACCAAGGATACTTTGAAATGCCCTGGTGTAGACTCCTTTGTCAATGCCCATTCAGGTAACTCTGGAATAGAGCTTGGACCTTCATCTCCCCCTAAGCTCATGCTTCCATCAAAAGAATTAGAGTCATCATCATTAGAATTTACTCCAAATTCTTCATATGGCTCTCCAGCTGTAGAAGGCATCATATTGACAGCAGCTTTATCCCTTTGTAGAGATTCTGAAGTATGTACTAGGTTTAAAGTCTTTTATGCCTCCTCATTGCCCTGAGTAGCCAACAGTTGATAGGCTGACACAGGGTGAGTAAAAGTGTCAGCATCCAAGGAAATGTTATCAATTATAGCTTTGTAATGTTGCTAAAATTGTCTTTTCTTGTTAGCATCATCCACAATCATTGACTCACTAGCAATGGCTGGATCCACCCTTATATCTCATGTACCTACTTTTCTCTCAATTTCTCTCTTTTCTTGCATCAGGGGCTCCCCTTCGCTCACACTCCTCACACCCTCACCTTCACCTACTAAGGTGGTACTCTTCTCACTTTTTTTTCCATGCTGGAAGAAATAGCATGCATATTTAGACTCTTAAGCTCTCATTTTACCTGGGAGCAACCCAGCCTCTCACTCAAGTTTTCACTCTCTTCCCTCAACCCTAGAAGTGATTGTACAGTAACCATGTCTTCTACACTTGGAGTTAATTCAGTTGTTTGTGTAGAGACCATCAACAGATAAAGAATATCCGTTGAAGTTGAAACTGATGATATCAACGGATAATTGCTGTTAAGCTTATCCATTGAAGAACAACCACTTGTCAACAGATGAGGGATATTCGTTGAAGAAGGAAAGGAAGTAGAAATTGAAAGTGACATAATTATTGAATCCGTGTGGATTGATTTTAAATTAAGTGACACAGATTCTTCAACTAGGTCTAAAAGAATTGGCCGATGATCCAACAAATCATCTAAAAGATAATGATCACCAGTACTTGAGTGGGGCTCCTCCCTGAGTTGTAAAGAGGGAGAATCAGGAATTGATGTGAAAATCATGTCCACATCCAGAGATGGTGATGAAGAATTTGGTGGTTGGTGTGTGTCCATTTGGAGAGAATGGGACTGTGACTCCACATTTGTTGGAGTCACATCAAGTTAAATTTGTGAAGGCATAGATACAAGTGATTGTATATGTGCAGTGTGTGCACCCATTGTGGAAACTAGGGTTTTAACCTTCTTTCTTCTTGTGAAGGATTTTACAGGTGAGTGTGTGGCTTCAGTGTCCCTCCCTCTTTTGTTCTGTGTCCCTGGTTGGGGACTATTTTCAATAGCTACACCCTTTTGGGAGGGTGCAACTAAGGATGAGTTTGAATCCTTTTCAACCACCACGGTCTTTTGAGAAACTGTGGCTTGGCTAGCTTGGGTACCACTCACCTCTCCTACCTTATTCTGGGGGTTTTCTTTATGTTCACCCCTCCCCTCACCACTAACACCCTGTTCACTCCCCTCGGGGTTTTTTGGTAATTGTTACAACTGTTGTCTTTTGAGAGACAACATAGGTGGCTTTCTTTGACTTGGATTTTGAAACTTTAGGTTTGGTGGCCTTGGTAGGAATCTGTTGGGGCATTGACACGGATCTCATGGCCACACTTGAAGGCAAAGAAATGTTGGGGTTGGAAGTAGTAGGAGTTGAAGAAGTATTTACCTCACTTACCTGAGGTGCATCCATGATTTGTAAGTATACCAATGGCACCTTACTGTTGAGGTCAATCCTTAAAAGGTCTGCAAGGACCCTCTTCTCTTGTACCCAGCAGTTGAGTTTATTACTCTCATTATTTATGACCAAACCTTCAGCAACATGGTTAGCCAGTAACATAAAGAATATACCATAATAGATGTTATGAGTTCTATTAGCCTTGTTACCTAACCTAGTGCCTAATTCTAGCATAACATAGTTGCTAAAATTATAGAACCTATCAGAAACCAGCATATAGAGCATATTAACAAGAGCTGAAGTTATTGCATCAAAATTACTAATTTTCCTAGAGAAAACCTTGATAAAGGCATCATTGAGAAAACTCCACTCTTTCCTAAGGCCTTTTCTCTTAATACTACCTAAACTAGTAAAATCTAGGGAATAGCCTATGGAATCTAACATGCTAGATACATCATTATCAGTGTGTGGTGTCATGGTATTGTTTTCAGGTAATTTAAAACAGGATTGTATATCATCAGAGTTAATACAGTAATCCTTACCTTTGAGAGAGAAGGAGATGGTCATATCAGTGGGGTTGAACTCGGCAGTTGTCCAAATCTCCTCAACTACCTCACAATATATCATTGGGGCTTCCAGCATTGCATAGCTCAGTTTACAGTTCTTGATGAAATCCATCATCTTGTGATAATCTGAGTGGGCTTCATTCTTTTCCACCAAAGCTAAGAAATTGTTTTTCTCATAGACAAACCCAGATTGGGACATTATCTTTACTACTGGTGCCATTGTTGTGGGTAGAAGTTGCAGAGAAAAGTTGAGAGTTTTGGGAGAGAAAGAGAGTAAAAGCTTTTGAAATTTCAAAAAAAGTAAAATGAAAATAAGAATTCAAAGGGGCTTTTATACTTTCTCAAATTAAAACATAAAGAGAATGATTAAACAATAATTTTAAGTAAATTACAGCCGTTTGAGAATAAAAGAAAAACTGTATGTATTCTAAAAACTGCCTTTAATACAAATACATACAACTGTATATGTATATGTATCAACGGTTAAGAAAATAGAATCAACGGTTGTGATCCACTCAAATCGACTGATGTGACAGTTCAACGGATGAGGTAAATAGTCATCCGTTGAAGATTAACACAGTTTTATCCGTTGAAGGATAAAATTTCCAGAAATTTATTTGTCTTTCAATGGATAATAAACATACGTTGATGGAACAACTTTGGATTTCAACGGATAGAAAATATCCATTGATTGAATAAACTTTACTTAAAGCCAACTTTGCTCTTGCAACAAATTCATTTCAGGCTGCATTACAAATTGCAATTTGGACATGAATTTAAGAAATATTAAGCATACCTAGCTCACTTACCAAATTTGTGAATGTTGATTCATCAAGTGGCTTGGTAAAGATGTCTGCAATTTGTTTTTCACTTGGAACAAAATGAAGTTCCACTGTACCATTCATCACATGTTCCCTTATGAAGTGGTACTTGATGTCAATGTGCTTGGTTCTTGAATGTTACACTGGATTTTCAGTAATGGCAATGGCACTTGTGTTGTCACAGAATATTGGAATTTTGTCAATATTTAGCCCATAGTCAAATAGTTGATTCCTCATCCATAATATTTGTGCACAACAACTACCAGCAACAATATACTCAGCCTCAGCTGTTGATGTAGAAACAGAATTTTGCTTCTTACTGTTAGTGTATACTGAAAATATTTATTTGAAGTATGTACATTTATTTCTGGCCAGTTTATTTGAGAATCATTTGAATATTTACATGTTGTCTAATATTATATATTGTGAACAATCTAGTATCATATGGGATACAGAATATTAGATTGTTAAATACGGTTATATAATATAATAAGGTTCACAACATAGGTGGTGTTGGACAATCCACTGGTATGGCTGTAGTATTATTTAGATTAGTTTATATTGACTAATAAATAATGCTAGTATACTTTGTGTATATTGAACAGGATCAAATTTAGAATTGTTCCCTTAATACTGATTAAGAAGGAGAACTAAGATTTTATGTTATTATTAATACTTAGGTTCTTAATCTGGAAATAGTAATTGACACGTGTATATTATTTACATGCTTTGATTTATATATGAAATAATTCTTTTATATTATATCATTATATTTTGGGTGATGGAATTATATACATGGTGGATACTATTTATTGAAGGAATCCATGTCCTGATAATATTCGGGTTAATGATGTCCCCTTGAAAGCTCAAAAAGATTTAATTATGTGAAACCCTGCAGGTGGAATTTATTCTGGCATAATTAAATAAAGGTTGAGTGGATGATCAAGGATAAAAGATATTAATTAAATAAATTATCAGTAATTTATTTAATTAATGGACATATGATATTTTAAACATGGGGAATTTAATAAGTAAATAATATTGGAACCGAATTAATTAAATTACGGTATTAGGAAAGGTAGTGCAAATATTAATTCTTTAGTGGATTGAATTAATATTTAATTACATTGGGCTAGGCTCAAGATGTAATTAGAAGGCCCAACCTAATTATCCATGGTCCCTATTGTAGCCTATATATATTCTTATTCTCTTCTTGCTTGGCAATTGTGTGAAAACATATTGTAGCCACCAAGGAGCAAGAAGAGAGGATAACTTGAGAAGACGGAGGCCACACTTCGCTCAAGGGAATTTGGGAATACAATAGAAGAGCGTGGAATCAACCATTAACAAGGCAATCCTCTTTTCGTAATCTTTATCGTAAAACGTAATAACACCCTAAGTCCGTGGTTCCCAACAATTGGTATCAAGAGCCTGGTAATGGGTTCTACGTTTTATGATATAATGTCCATGTCGTAATTATATATGCGTGTATATAGTGTTTTGCTTGTATTGGTTTTGATGCAGGTTGTTAATCCACTATTATGGCCATATATATTTTAATTATGTGTTTGGATCCCATGTGGTTTAAACGTGGTTAATTTTTATTTTGGTTTCCACGTGGTTTAATCATGGTTGTAATTTACACGAGGGTTGATCGTGTTAGAATAGATTTTACAAAATTAGTTTTGTATTAGATCTATTTTTTTGTAATTGTTCCGGGTATTTTGTAATAGTTATGTGCGATCGGAAATCAATTCCGGTAGTTTTTTGTTCCGCTGTGCGATTACATGGGGCTGCTGCGGCAGCTGGGGCTGTTGGGGCTGCTGGGGCTGCTGGGGCTGCTGGGACTGCTGGGGCTGCTGGGGCTGCTGGGTCTGCTGGGGCTGCTGGGGCTGCTGAGGGCGTCGGGACGCGCTTGGGGCAGATTTTTTTTGAGAGCTGGATATTTTTTTAAGGGTCATAATAGTGGAAAATTTATTTTAATTTTTTCTATTAAATTTTAATTATTGCTTTAATTTATTGATTATGTGTGTCGTTAATTATGTGTGTAATTCTTTTAAAATTGCATGTTTAACTTAATTAGGACGACATGGACATAAAATTTATTTATTGCTTTAATTAAATGTTATATGTTGCTAAAATTATGTGTGTATTTTGAATGCATGATTAGACATAATTATAACAACATAGGGCCCCATTTAATTTTAAAATTCCTCAATTTTAATAAAAAAAAATTTAAGTGGGAGAGGGAATTAATATGAAATTAAATCTCATGGTCTCTATTATTGGTTGTAGGTAATTTAACATAAAGACGAATATAAATTATATATACGTCACCCATCGTGGTATGTAATTTGTGGTGTCTAGAATGTTATAGAAATTACTAGAACAAACTTCTTAAATTAATAAATTTTGAAAGGAATAAATACGGATTTTCTTTATTTCTGATTTGGGGCAATTTTGTCAAAAACGGGTTCATCGAACTTGTAAGGCTGTGGGTTTTAAGCGAGACCGATGTGACTCTTCCACTACCTGGAAATCAAACCATTGATGAATATTGAATTGAAGTATTCTATTCAAGGCAAAATTACGAATATTGGAAGGTATACACGACACCCATCGTGGCGTACCAAGTTCCATAGATTTCAAATAATTTAAGATTTGATGATGGTATACACTTAGCTATGAAAAATAATATAGTCCACCCCAACGTGGCATATTGTTTAGTAATAGGACCGAAGTAACATTTAAACAAAATTAGGTGGTATACATGTCACACATCGTGGCGTACCAGAAACTTATGGTGTTTATATGTTAGTGCATTAAATTTTAATAATTGTAAGAGGAATCAATAGATCTTAATAATTAATGCACCCTTATTTATGTGATGTTTTTATGCATGATTCTCAGGATAAAATGGGCTTTAATCCACTATTCACCATACTTAAGGATAACAAGCTTACCGGACCTAACTATATTGAATGGAAACGAAATTTGGACATTGTGTTGACTGCTGAGGAGTACAAGTTTTGCACTTATGAACCCAAGCCTGAACAGCCTGCTGCTGATGCTCCTGAAGATGAGAAAGAGTATTATAAACGGTGGATTAAGGCTGATGAGATGTCGCGATGTTACATTCTGGCAGCAATGTCGGGTGTTTTACAGCATCAGCATCAGTCTATGGCCACTATTTCGGATATGCTCTTTAATTTCAAGGAACTTTTTGGAGATCAGAATAGGGCTGCTAGGCAAGTAGCCAAGAAGGCTTTAATGAACACTCAGATGGCTGAAGGCACACCTGTAAGGGATCATGTTCTCAAGATGATGTCGCATCTGAATGAGATATAGATCCTTGGTGCTGAACTTGACGGGGAAACCCAGATTGACATTATCCTTATGAGCTTGTCCAAGAGTTTTGAGCAGTTCCGCTTGAATTACAACATGAACAAGAGGCAGTATAGTCTCGCGGAACTGCTGACAGAACTTCAGGCAGCTGAAGGATTATTTCGGCAGAGTGTTCAAGTGAATGTGGCTAAGAAAGGTTCTTCCTCTAAGCCGAAAGGTATTAAGAAGAAGAAAAAGGCTCAGACACAGAAAGCTGTGAAGGCAGTGGGAGTTCAGGGTGGTGTGAAAAAGCCTAAGGGAAAGTGCTTCAGATGCAAACAGTCAGGTCATTGGAAACAGGATTGTCCTCTTCCTAAGAAGACAAACAATACCGGTATGTCTCTTTCTCTAGTTACAGAAACATTTATAGCGGCTATATCTACGAGCACTTGGTGTGTAGATACAGGAGCCACTGATCATGTTTGTAATTCTATGCAGGGGTTCCAACTATCCAGAATGCTTAGAGATGGTGAGATATACGTGTTCATGGGAGATGCTACCAAAGTAGTAGTAGTTGTAGTAGGAGTTATTCATTTATCTTTTGGTTCTGATAGGATTTTGGTTTTGAACAATTGTCTTTATGTACCTTCTTTTAGAAGGAATTTAATTTCGGTTTCTAAACTTGCTTTGGATGGTTATAATGTTTGTTTGGATCGTAATGTTTTTATTATGATGAATAAACGAATTATATGTTCTGGTACATTGCAAGACAATTTGTATATAATTAATCCTAGTCAACCTGCACTGCAACTGCAATTTAGGGAATTGAACAACACATCTTCTAACTCTACTAAAAGAAAGGAACCTTCTAGTTTGAACCAAACATATCTTTGGCACTTGAGATTAGGTCATATTAACTTGAGGAGGATTCAAAGACTGGTAGTAGACGGGCCTTTAAGCTCATTGGCAGTGGAGCCATTTCCAGTTTATGAATCCTGCTTGGAAGGTAAAATGACTAATAGGCCTTTCAAGGCAAAAGGGAAAAGAGCCAAACAACTGTTAGAATTGGTTCACTCTGATTTATGTGGACCCATGAATATCCAAGCAAGAGGTGGTTATGAATATTTCGTCACTTTCATTGCTGATTATTCTAGATATGGGTACGTTTATTTGTTACACCGTAAGTCTGAGTGCTTTGATAAGTTCAAAGAGTACAAAGCTAAAACGGAGAAGCGACTTAATAAAAGTATCAAGTCACTACGATCAGATCGTGGTGGCGAATACTTGCTTGGAGAATTTAGGGAATATTTATCAGAAAATGGGATAGAATCCCAGTTAACTGCACCAGGCACACCCCAGCAGAACGGTGTAGCAGAGAGAAGGAACCGGACTCTTTTAGAGAGTGTTAGATCGATGATGAGTTATTCGGATTTACCCAAGTCATTTTGGGGACATGCCTTAGAGACAACAGCTTATCTTCTGAACTTAGTAACTTCTAAGTCGGTTCCTAAAACCCCCTTAGAATTGTGGACCGGGGATAAACCGAGTCTAAGACATATTCGAATATGGGGTTGTCCAGCACATGTGCTGAACAAGAACGTGACTAAGTTAGAATCTCGTACAGAAGTAAGGTTGTTTGTAGGCTACCCCATGGGAACGAAAGGATATTTATTTTATAGTCTGAAGAATCGGGATGTCATTGTTAGCACCAATGCAAGATTCTTGGAGGAGGACTATATAATGAATCACAAACCCATAAGTAGTGTCATTTTAGAGGAACTAGTGGGAGGGACAAATAATACCCATGAAGCTGTAGTACAAGTAGAACAACCACAACATAATATACGACCTGTCACTAATACCGCACCAGTGCCTCGTCGTAGTGGGAGGGTTGTTCAACAGCCTGATAGATTCATGTTTTTGGGAGAGTCTTCAGACTTGGTCCCTGGTGAACATGATGATGATCCCCGTACATACGAAGAGGCAGTACAAGATAAAGATGCAGATCTTTGGCAAAAGGCGATGGAATCTGAGATAGAATCAATGTATTCTAATCAGGTCTGGGAGCTCGTGGAACCACCCAAAGGTATAAAACCTATTGGATGTAAGTGGATCTACAAGAAAAAGAGGGGATTAGATAAAAAGGTGAAAGCCTGGAAAGCAAGACTTGTTGCGAAAGGGTATACTCAGAAAGAAGGTATCGATTATGAGGAAACCTTTTCACCAATAGTCATGCTTAAGTCAATCCGTATTCTTTTATCTATAGCAGCTCATCTCGATTATGAGATTTGGCAAATGGATGTCAAGACAGCTTTTCTTAATGGAAGTCTTGAAGAAACCATCTATATGCAGCAACCAAAAGGATTCATTAAGGAAGGCCAAGAGCATCTGGTATGTAAGCTTAAGAGGTCTATTTATGGACTTAAACAAGCTTCTAGAGACTGGAATATTCATTTTGATCAGTTAGTCCAGTCATATGGATTTGATCAAAGTCCAAGCCAATCGTGCGTGTATAAGAGAAGTGAAGGTAATGCAGTGGTTTTTCTAGTACTATATGTAGATGATATTTTACTCATTGGAAACAATGTTGAGATGTTGTCATCAGTAAAGGCATGGTTGTTCAAACAATTTGACATGAAGGACTTAGGTGAAGCGACATATATCCTTGGGATCAAAGTTATAAGGGATCGCAAGAAAAGGATGTTGGCTTTATCTCAAGAGCCCTACATTGATGAAGTATTAGCTCGTTTTAACATGCAGAACTCCAAGAAAGGTTTTTTACCTTTTAAGCATGGAGTTGCTCTATCTAAGAAGCAGTGTCCTTCGACACCTAAGGATATAGAGAGCATGAAAGCAGTTCCTTATGCTTCAGCATGTGGAAGCTTAATGTATGCTATGTTATGTACGAGGCCTGAAATCTGCTTTCCTGTAGGCATGGTTAGTAGATATCAGTCGAACCCAGGTCAGGAACATTGGAGTGCAGTAAAACTATACTCAAGTACCTGAGAAGGACTAAGGAGTATATGTTAATTTACAAGGCCTCAGATCTATTTCTTTTGGGATATACTGATTCATATTTCCAATCAGATAGGGATAAGAGAAATCAACCTTGGGATATGTTTTTACTTTGGGAGGTGGAGCCGTTATATGGAGGAGTGTAAAGCAGAAATGCATTGCAGACTCCACCATGGAGGCCGAGTATGTGGCGGCCTCTGAGGCTGCCAAGGAGGCTGTATGGTTCAGGAACTTCCTTTTGGACTTAGATGTGGTACCTAATTTGCCTAGGAGCTTGACGGTGTATTGTGATAACACTGGTGCTGTGGCAAATTCAAAGGAACCGCGAGACCACAAAGCAGCTAAACATATTGAACGTAAGTATCATCTCATACGAGGAATCGTAAAGCGAGGGGATATAGTTGTGGCTCACATATCATCAGAAGACAACCGAGCAGATCCTTTCACAAAGAGCTTTCCAACCAAGGTTTTTGACAAGCATGTGGAAGCGTTAGGAGTCAGATGGATGGACACATAGATATTTATGTAATAGTGGATTAAATAAACACTGATGTACACATAGAATATTTTGAGTATAAGTGGGAGATTGTTAGTGTATACTGAAAATATTTATTTAAAGTATGTACATTTATTTCTGGCCAGTTTATTTGAGAATCATTTGAATGTTTACATGTTGTCTAATATTATATATTGTGAACAATCTAGTATCAAATGGGATACAGAATATTAGATTGTTAAATACGGTTATATAATATAATAAGGTTCACAGCACAGGTGGTGTTGGACAATCCACTGGTATGGTTGTAGTATTATTTAGATTAGTTTATATTGACTAATAAATAATGCTAGTATACTTTATGTATATTGAACAGGATCAAATTTAGAATTGTTCCCTTAATACTGATTAAGAAGGAGAACTAAGATTCTATGTTATTATTAATGCTTAGGTTCTTAATCCGGAAATAGTAATTGACACGTGTATATTATTTACATGCTTTGATTTATATATGAAATAATTCTTTTGAATTATATCATTATATTTTGGGTGATGGAATTATATACATGGTGGATATTATTTATTGAAGGAATCCATGTCCTGATAATATTCGGGTTAATGATGTCCCCTTGAAAGCTCAAAAAGATTTAATTATGTGAAACCCTGCAGGTGGAATTTATTCTGGCATAATTAAATAAAGGTTGAGTGGATGATCAAGGATAAAAGATATTAATTAAATAAATTATCAGTAATTTATTTAATTAATGGACATATGATATTTTAAACATGGGGAATTTAATAAGCAAATAATATTGGAACTGAATTAATTAAATTATGGTATTAGGAAAGGTAGTGCAAATATTAATTCTTTAGTGGATTGAATTAATATTTAATTACATTGGGCTAGGCTCAAGATGTAATTAGAAGGCCCAACCAAATTATCCATGGTCCCTATTGTAGCCTATATATATTCTTATTCTCTTCTTGCTTGGCAATTGTGTGAAAACATATTGTAGCAACCAAGGAGCAAGAAGAGAGGATAACTTGAGAAGACGGAGGCCACACTTCGCTCAAGGGAATTTGGGAATACAATAGAAGAGCGTGGAATCAACCATTAACAAGGTAATCCTCTTTTCATAATCTTTATCGTAAAACGTAGTAACACCCTAAGTCTGTGGTTCCCAACACTTACCGAACCATGACACAAGCTTATTCCCTAGAAATTGACAGGTGCCAGTTGTACTTTTCCTATCTATTTTGCAACCTGCATAATCTGCATCTGAGTAGCCAATTAGATCAAAACCAGACTCTCTAGGGTACCAAATTCCTAGATTTGGAGTCCCTTTAAGATATCTGAAAATTCTTTTAATAGCAACTAAGTGAGATTCTCTAAGATCAGCTTGAAATTTAGCACAAAGATATGTAGCAAACATTATATCGGGTTTACTAGCAGTTATATATAGAAGTGAACCAACCATGCCTTTATAGCTTGTAATGTCCACAGACTTTTCAGCCTTGTTTAATTCAAGCTTAGTGGCTGTAGCCATGGGAGTTTTTGCAGATGAACATTCCATTAAGTCAAACTTCTTTAAAAGATCATAAATATATTTAGTTTGACTAATGAAAATTCCACTACTAACTTGTTTAACTTGTAAACCAAGAAAATAAGTTAGCTCTCCCATCATGCTCATTTCATATTTACTTAGCATTAAATTAGCAAACTTTTTACAAAGTTTATTATATGTAGAACCAAATATAATATCATCTATATAAATTTGAACAAGTATAGTAGAGCCATTAATATTTCTAAAGAAGGGAGTTTTGTCAACAGTACCTCTAGTGAAGTGATTATCTAGAAGAAATTTTGACAAAGTCTCATACCAGGCTCTAGGTGCTGGCTTTAGTCCATAGAGTGCTTTCAACAGATAATACACATGGTCTGGAAAATTTGAATTTTCAAACCCTGGAGGTTGACTCACATAGACTTCTTCCTCCAAATCTCCATTCAGAAATGCACTCTTGACATCCATTTGATAGACTTTGAAATTGGCATGGGCTGCATAGGCTAGAAAAATTCTGATGGCTTCAAGTCTTGCAACAGGAGCAAATGTCTCATCAAAATTTATTCCCTTTTGTTGAGAATAGCTCTTGGCAACCAATCTAGCTTTATTCCTTATGACAATGTCATTTTCATCCATCTTATTTCTGAATACCCATTTTGTGTCAATAGAACTTTTATTCTTTGGCTTGGGTACCAGCTTCCATACTTTGTTCCTCTCAAATTGGTTTAGCTCCTCTTGCATAGCTACAACCCAATCTGGATCCAATAGAGCTTCTTCCACTCTCTTAGGTTCCTCCTGTGATAGAAAACTACTGTATAGACATTCATCTTGAGTAGCCCTTCTAGTTTGAACTTTAGATGTTGCATTACCAATGATCAGTTCAAAGGGATGACTCTTGGTCCATTTCCTTTGAGGTGGAAGATTAGCTCTAGATGAGGTGGCCTCAGTGTTGTCATGATGTGAGATTGAGTGTTGATAAGTTGAAACTCCCCCTGAGTTGTTGGTCTTTTGCAAGGAACTGGGAGTTATATCAACTGATGATGTAATTTGATTATCCGTTGATGAACTATGATCAATGGATGCTCCATTATGTACTTCAACGGATGATGCACTTTATCTTTCAATGGATGTTGCATTACTTCTGTCAACTGATGCTGAGTTATGACTTTCAACTGATGTAGCATTTTGTGCATTATTCACAGGCAAATTTTGAATCCCTTTTGTAGTGTCTTCTCCATCATTCTCATCTTCATTGTCATCACAATATATCTCAATGTTGTCAAATTTGAGTCCTTCATCGTGTCCCTCATCTGTTAGTCCATCAATCTTTTTATCATCAAACACAACATGCACAGATTCCATAACAATGTTGGTTCTTAAATTGTAGACCCTATATGATTTTCCAGCAGAATAACCAATAAATATCCCTTCATCAGCCTTTACATCAAACTTGCCTTTGTGATCAGGTTGGTTCCTTAGAATGTAGCATTTGCAACCAAAGACATGAAGGAAGTTTAAGGTTGGTTTTCTTCTATTGAACAATTAATAGGGAGTCATGCCTTTTTCCTGATTAATTAGAGAAATATTTTGAGTGTAACATGCATGCATAGTTAATAGCCTCGGCCCAAAAGTATGTTGGGAGTTTTGACTCTTCAAGCATTATTCTTGCAGCTTCAATTAGTGATCTGTTCTTCCTTTCCACCACACCATTTTATTGTGGAGTCCTTGGAGCTGAGAACTCATACATGATCCCATTTTCTTCACAGAACAACCTCATGGTAGAATTCCTGAACTCAGTTCCATTGTCACTCCTGATATTCCTTACTTTGAAATCTGGATGGTTGTTGACTTGCTTGATATGATTGATAATGATTTCACTAGCTTCATCCTTTGATCCAAGAAAATAGGTCCATGAAAAATTTGAGAAATCATCTACAATCACTAGGCAATATCTTTTCCTTGAAATTGACAATACATTGACTGGTCCAAAAAGATCCATGTGTAGCAGTTGTAATGGTTCATCAATTGCTGATTCTAGCTTCTTACTGAATGATGCTCTCTTTTGCTTTCCTTTCTGACAAGCATCACACAGTCCATCCCTTGAGAATTCCACTAGAGGCATTCCTCTAACTAAGTCTTTTTTGACTAGATCATTCATTGTCTTGAAATTCAAATGGGACAGCTTCTTGTGCCATAGCCAACTTTCATCTTGACTTGCTTTGCTGAAAAGACAAGTGATTGATTCTGCATCTGTAGAGTTGAAGTCAGCCAAGAACACATTCCCTTTTCTAACTCCAGTTAGAACCATTTTGTTGTCCTTCTTACTGGTAACAACACAGGCTTCAAAATTGAACGAAACAGTATTCCCTCTGTCACATAATTGACCGATGCTCAATAGATTGTGTTTGAGACCATTAACTAGTGCAACTTCATCAATGATGACATTTTCCTTTGAAATCAAGCCATAACCCATAGTGAACCCTTTGCTATCATCTCCAAAGGTTATGCTAGGGCCAGCTCTCTCCTTAAACTCTGTGAGCAGGGTAAAATCTCCTGTCATGTGCCTTGAACAACCACTGTCCAAGTACCATAGATTCCTTCTTTTTCCCTGCACACAACAAAATCAAATCAAGTTGATTTTGGTACCCAAGTTTCCTTGGGTCCAGCCTTGTTAGTCTTTTTCCTAGACTTCACACTTTCTGCACCTTTTGACTTAGGTAACTTTGAGTCAACCTTGGTCTCAGATGTAGTTGGTTGAAGTGTAGGGTTAGTCACAGAATCATTTAGCACATTTGGTTGAATTAGATAAGGCATAGATTGTGCAAACATGTTATTCCACATAGGCATGTTGTACGGCATTTGAGGCATACTAAATGCAGCAAAATAAGGATTATTAACATATGGCATATTTGCAAAATGTACATGTGGATTCTCTTGAGACATAACAGGCATAGCATTCAGTGGTGACATAGACATGTTAGGCATGAAAGAAGATATAAGGCATGGGAGCATTCTTTACAGATTTGCAGTTAACAGATAGATGATTAACACTACTACAATGCACATAACTTTTTCTAGGAGCATACCTATCATGTGTGTAGTTGTTGTGTTTGTTAATCCCTACCTTCCCATTTCTATTAGATTTTCTTTTAGTTTCCTTTTTATCCTCAACCAACTTAAGCCTATTCTTCAACTGATCTAAAGTCATGTGTCCTATATTCACCTTACTAGAATCTTTGGATGTGCTAGCTTCTTCTTTGACAAAGTTCTTGGAAGTTGAACCAAACTTCTTACTGAGATTTTTCAAATTATCCTTTTTAGAATCTTTTTCATGTTTCAACTGATCAGCCTTCAACGGATGCTCCTTTTCTTCCTTCAACAGATGACTTTCATCATCCGTTGATTCCACATCCGTTGACAGTCCGTCAATCAATTCCATTTCCTTTTTGTTTTTCTTCCAGGCATTCTCACAGAAGGATTCAATTCCTTGAACTTTGGCAATTTGAGCACTAACATCCCTAGATATTTTCCGGGCCTTGATTACCTCTTGCTCACGTTCTAGTTGTTTAGAAAGAATTTATACTTTCTTAACAGACTCTTCTAGTTCACTCTGAACAGATAAGCATTTGATTTTAATCTTTTCAAGTTCAATTACCTTACCCTCTAACATAGCATTCCTATCACTTAAAAACAGATTATTCTCTTTAATTCTCATGTTCTCTTTAGTCAGTGATTTAAGGGAAACACGTAAATGATAAAATTCAGTAGACATATCATTTATAGCTTCATTGCATTCATCTTTAGAAAGCTGAGAGAGGTCAGTAGTTATTACCTGGTTGCTTGATGAACTAGTTTCATTCTCATCAGAATTAGCCATCAGGGCTAAGTTAACATACTCCATATCATCATCTTCATTGGCTCCATCAGCTGCCCAGTCATTTTCCTGAGTCAGAAAAGCCCTTTCCTTTTGTTTGAGCAATTCAAAATATTTCTTTTTGTAATCCACTTGCTCAAATTTCTTCTTTTCAGAAGTTGGCTTTTTGCACTCACTTGCAAAGTGTCCACTTGTGCCACGTTATAACACTTGAACTTAGACTTGTCCACCATGTTCTTGTTTGGCTTAGTGGCTCTAGTGTTTTTCTTGAATTTCATCTTTGCAAATCTTCTAGACAGAAAGGCCAGATATTCATCAACATCATCAGAGTCATCTTGACTGGAATTGTCTTCAACCTCAGCTGCTTGCTCATTTCCCTTGCTTGATTCTGATTTGCTTTTGCCAATTTTGAGACTTGGCATTGTATTTTCTTCATTCCTGGCTTCAATTCTCTCATTTTCAGCTACAAGTGCAACTAATCCACCTTTTCTCTTTCCCTTCTCCAACAGCTCATCTTGCTTCATCTCAAGTTCATAGGTCTTCAAAATTCCATATAATCTTTCAACTGTGAAGTCCTTACAATCTTGAGAATTCCTTAGTGAAACAGTCATAGGCTTCAATTCCTTTGGTAGAGACCTTAGAAATTTTAAGTTGGAATCCTTGACTTGGTACACTCTGCCATACAGCTTCAATCCATTCAACAGTTTCTGAAATCTATTGAAAGTATCATTCAATGATTCTCCTTCTTCATAATGAAAATATTCATATTGTTGAATGAGAAGCTGTATTTTGTTTTCTCTAACTTGCTCAGTACCTTCACAAATAAGTTGCAAAGTATCCCAAATTTCCTTAGCAGAGAGGCTATTAATAACATTATCAAACATATCTTTGTCTAGGCCATTAAACAGAATGTTCATGGCCTTCTTGTCCTTGTGAACCTCTTCAATATCTTCAGGAGTCCATTCTGCTCTTGGCTTGGGAATAGACTGTCCAACAGCAACTGTGGCAGTAGCAGTTGTGGCCACTTTATTAAAGATGTGAGGACCATTCTCAATGCAGTTTATGTAGCTTTCATCTTGAGAGAGAAGATGTAGATGCATCTTCACTTTCCAGTGATGATAATTATCTCTTTCCAAGATTGGAATCTTCACTCCAATATCCTTCTTACTCATTATGTTTATAGAATAGATCTTTAAACTCTTTGTATGTCAAGAGCTTGCTCTGATACCAATTATTATTCCCAAGGAACTAACAATGAGATTTACAGAAGAGGGGTTGAATGTAAATCTCAAAACTTTTTCAAGTTTTGAGTAGTTTCAAAAGCTAAGTATATGATGAACAGATGTGTGTGAATTGCTTTAAGTAAGTGCAGACAGATGTATATTCAAAACACAAATGTAAAGAACACAGAGGCTTTAAAAACTTTTCTGGTGGATTTGTTGTTCCACCAGAGATGTGTATTTCAAAAAATCTGTGATACAAAGAATTGTTCACAGCTGCTTCCTAGTACAAACTAGATGATTTTCTCTCTAAGTTTTTCTAAACAGCTCTGGAAAATTCACACATAATTACTAGCTGCAACTTGGTTTATATATCACCAAGTATTTCAAGTGAAGATAAAGATAAAAATACAATTATAAAATAGTTCTTCACATGTTTCTTCTTCATTTCTCTGTCCAATGCAATCTAAGATAATCTGCGAATCTTTGAATACTTCCTTGTTTGCACCAAAATGGAAATGCTATTTTTTCTTGATTCCTCTAAGAGGCTACCACATTCCAATTGTCTCTGTCAACCCATGTGCCTCTGTCAGCTTATGAATTGTCACTATCAACTGCTATGGAACTGAGCATCCATTGAAGCTTTCATCGTTGGAGGCTTTATCCGTTGATGCTCTTATCCGTTGATGCTTTAGCAGTTGAAGCTTTATCCGTTGATGCACTCATCGGTTGATGGATGTTATCCGTTGAAGCTTTAGAGACATCTGTTGAGGCTTTGTTTCTCATCCATTGAAGGTCTTTAATTTACCAGTTGATACTACTTCATTTATACAAAATTACAAGGCATGAAATATTTATAATTAGCCCTCCTATTTTCATATCCACTAGTAGTCAACATGACTTATAATTTCCTGCAACTTCTAAGAATTATACCTTATTTACAAAGACTGAAATGTGCTACAATACTAAACTTATTTCTAAGTAAAGTTACTCCATCAACGGATAGCCAAAGTGGTCTTATCCGTTGAGGCTACAAACACTAGATTTCTACTTAAGTGTTTTGTTTAACTTATCATCAAACTAATACACATATATTCCTAACAGTTATAAAGTTAGTAAGATTATTGTGAAAACCAAAGGTTTTGAAAGTATAGCCCAAGATTTAGAAAGTGATATAAAGGAAATACTGCCCTGAGTTATTTGCTTAAGTGATTCTGAGGACAGAATCCTTTTAAGGGGAGAAGGATGTAATATTCGGGATATGACATGTATTATGTGATTATTATATGAATTTCGGTAATTATCTGTGAAGTGGTATTTGTGTTTGGATATGTAAATATGGTATAATTTGAGTATTTTAATTTTTATATGTCCAAAATAAAATATAGATAATTTTCATATCTTCCTATTTATTTTTATGATGATTTATGATTTTATTGGACATTTATGGATTTTATAATTTCTTTTTTCGAGTAATTACAAACTATTTTATATAATCGGGAACCAGCCGACCTCAACCGTTTTTACGTTTTTATAACCTGAAACTCTTCCGAAAACTCCTTCCTAACCTAATTGCAATATTCCGAGTATTTTCCATGTTTTGACTTTTTCGATCCGGCGTACGGTTGTTCCCGTGCGGGTCCCGGCGCAATATTTTCGATACAAAATTTGTTTCGGTAAATCGATTAAACCTGTATTTTTCGATAAACGGGATCTTTTTATTAAACTATTATAATTATCACTTCATAATACGTGTAACCAGGCGCTGAGACCAAGACCGCAATACAAATTGTACAGATTTGGATAATTATCTCGAAAACCGGTACCATTTGGATCTGTTTTTTTTAAATAAACGTAATATTCTATATCCGGTATGATCCAACGGGGTACCAATATTCCGTAAATATAAATAGCACTTACCGTTTTTTATTTCGTATCGGAAATCATTTGCAAACAGTATTTACAGAATTTTTACAAAGAAAATACTATAATTATATTTTGTTCTTCGTAATCAAACTCAAATCCGGAGGCGTTATCGATATCGAATTTTGGCGTGCTTATACTCAAAACGAAGCTGTTGATTTGTACTTTCAGAATCTTTCATCAAAACCACTGCAGAATCAAGTGGTAATTCTCTACAAACTATTTTTAATTCGAATTATTTTGATGTAAATTATGAATTTTTGTTCGAGAGCTTGTTTGTATGATTTGATGACTACATGTTGTAGAGTTTTTCTTCCTAATGATTTTGATATATCATATGATTGATTTGGAGTTCAATAACATGTTCAAATAAGTGTTTGATTCTCGAATTAAAGAAACTGGGGTTTATATACTTTGAATGTTCTTAATTGGAAATTAGGGATTTTCGTTCTAAGGGTTATTGGTTTAATTAGATGTTACCAGCTTATAGATCGTAAGGAGATGAATTGATTGATCCCAGTTTAATGTAAAAGGGTTCCGAGTTCGAGCTCGCCGGAGTTGGATGAACACGACGGCGACGGGAAGTTGCTTCGATTTTTCCGGACATACAACCCATTTTCAGTCCATTCCAGACCCATGGGGAAGATCTTTGCGAGCTGTAGAACGTTTCTCGAGTTGTTGGTTGATTTCTGGGAGGCTGAATGCCTCCGACGTCGTTCCCGACGCCGTTTTCCGGCGACCTGGGGGTGGCGGCGGACAAATATCCGTTTAGCCCCAGGGTTATACAAACATTACAGTCAAGCCCCAAAGTTTGCAAATTGTACGGTTTTAACCCTGCGACTAAAAGTTTTGAAAACTTACACTTTACCCCCTTGGGAATTCTATTTTTCAAAATTGTTTTTATTTATTTATTTTAATTCCAAAAATACTTTTAAATTATTTAAGAATTCAGAAATAAATCTGAATTATTCGATTAATTAATCTTAATTAATAATTAATTAATTAATTAGTTAATTAATCTAAATATTAATTGATTAATTGATTTAATTAGTTATTAATTAATTTTAATTAATTATTTAATTTGGATTTAATTATTTATTTGATTTAAAAATTCCGAAAAATAGTTTTGAGCTTTAAAATATTATTTTAAATTGTTTTCAAGACTCGATAATTATCATAAAATTATTTTGAAGCCGGATTTGGCCAACCGAACCCTGTTTATTGCTTTAAAATTGATCCAACGACCCGTTTTAACTCCGAAAAATATTTTAAAAATCATATTAAATACCCGAAAGACTGTTTATGACCCGAGACTTCCTTATAAAAGAAATTTCATTGATTGTTTGACGTGTTATGTGTTATATGTGACTTATTTGTTTGATTGTCGGACTATGTGATCAGTGTTTACTTGTTTTTTTAGCATAACTTTTAATCCGTTAATCGGATTTGGGTGAAACGAAGGGTAGATGAAACATCATGACGTCCATGTGACGATTAGAATAATGTGAGATGAATATTGATAAATACTTATGATGCCTAGCAGAGTAGACAAGGCGTAGAAAAGGAAATCAGGTGATCAGAAGATGGAATCGATGCGTAGAAAATATAGCAGGTGATCACTAAATAGAAGCAAGGCATAGAAAAGTAGACGAGTGGTTGTTGAATAAAGTCATTAGACAAGTACAAGTGAAGTTGGAATCGATTGTGATAAGGCAAGTACTTCTAAACTTTTTTTTCGAGATATAATGCAAATAGTTCTAAATTCTCTCGTGACATATTGTTAAGTATTCAAAATAGCTCTGTTTTATATTATAAGTACTTTGAATCCTTCATCCTTGAACCTGAGCCACGTCATTTGAACTTTGATCCGTAAGCCTTATTCTTTGTGAACCATTTCTTGTTAATTTACCAAATACTAAACCACACAAATACGATACTACTCCACAGATATATACCCATCATATACCAAACACTGGAACATAATAGTTTAAACATATAGAAACTTTTATACTCCACCATACCTTATGACACCAAAGAACTAAACCTTGTAAGATCATTGTTCATCTAACACCTGATTCTCTTACAGGCTGAAGGCCATTTCTTATACATACTTTGATACACCCTTGTGATACTCATGAAGAGCATCATGCCTTTATATAAATATTTCATCACTGTTGATTATGATATTATTTTATTAAGTTATATTGTTATTCATATTGAATTTAGAATTGGATCATTTTCTTTATATGGACCAGATTCGTGGTCAGACCAGATTCGTGGTCGAATTAGGCCAATGTGTGCCTTGGATCCAGTTTATAAAGCAGAGTCGTGTGCCTTGCTCGGGGTTAGTGCGTGACTGATCAGCATCCTAACCTTGGTTTTAAAATTTAAAATGAATATCCAATTCTAATGATTGTTTAACAAGAATCTTAATTCCTCTGAATCATCTCGTTTGACCATTGATTAACCTCAGTTATTGTTATTGTGACTTGCTGAGCTAGTTAGCTCACCCTTGCGAATCTTTTTATGTATTCTACAGTTAAGAAGGATACGGTGGATAGCGAGGTTTCCCAGTTCAATGTACGAGCTAGGATTTCAGAGTGAGTAGATCGAGCTAAAAGGAATATGTCCTAAGTCCAATCATGTATTAGGATTTAGGAATAACTTCCTGTGTAATCTGTTTTGATTTCATTGATATTAATAAAAGACCTGTTTTGTTTTTATTACGGGCTCTATCTATTTAAGTGTTTAAATAAGATATACCATAGTTTAGAGTAAAGCTTTTTATGGATTATGATGAGATCATAATAGTGAGACCTAAAAGATGATAACTCTAAACTTAAATAGTTCATGATCATAGGATTACTAACTGGTAATTAATAATCCGTAAAGATCGGTACATACTATGCTTGCTTCATTATGAAGGATGTCTGTTCTCATAGACATTTGTGTGGTGACACTATAGCTAGTATGTAGGTGCTTTTTATAGAATAAGTTCACTGAACATGACTCGCACAGCTGAACAACTGATGGAGTTCACTCACGTGTCAGCAGTTGTTCACATAGTGATAGTTGTACAAGTATCCTTAGACTTGAGGTCATCATAGTCATCTTGTGTACACTGAACTATGCTTTGGTTTAGTTCTTAGTCTCCAGGGACAATTATTAGGGCTCTACTGGGTATAGGAATTTGTACACGAAGATAGTGTATGATCAATAAAAGAATCTACCCCTTCCAGTGAAGGAAGCGAATGTTCAAGGCTGATCCACTTATGCTAGTTCAGGAATCTCTGGCCAGAGTGAATGAAATTAGAAAGGAGTTTCTAATTTGCATAGAACTACGCATAGTAAATGGTAAGCAAGTGATTGAATTAGATAGGCTTGACACGAGATCCATGCCTTGTATTTAATCGGGATATTGTAGGGTAAAAGGATTTATTGTACGGTAACTATTCACTGAATAGGTTCTTCGTATTCTAAGCAGTGAATTCGTATTATCCGGATAGTCGCGATATGCTGAGAAGTATCCCTCACGATGTAGAATAAATATGATTAATTAATTAATCATATTTAATAAATTAGAGAATTTATATAAATAATGATAAAATAGTTTTATTATTATTTATTTCTACTACCGGCTTAATATTGAACCTACAGGGTCACACCACAAAAAGAGAATGATTTAATGGTGGAGGAATTAATTAATAATGGCTAATAATTATTTATTTATGAAATAAATAATTAATTGGCAAATTTAATAATTGATTAAATGAGATTTAATTGATTATAAATTAATTAAGAAAAGTTCTTAATATTATTAATTAAGGATTTAATTTTTGGAAATTAAATCAAGAGAGAATTATTTCTAAAGTGTTTAGAAAAAGAATTAATAATTAAAAGGTATTTTAATTATTAATGAGAATAATAAATGGGATAATAATAATAATAATATTTATGGGAAAATTTCAGCTGAAAATTTTGCCTATAAATATACTATTATAAACCCTATTTTTATTCTAACCCCAATTTTTATAAAACCTAATTATCTCCACCTTCTCCTCCTCCTTAACGTCGTTTTCTTGGTGGATACCGGTGGAGTGCTTCACGTTTGAGGAACAGCTGCTAAGGATCTCCGATCGTTGCTCTTGGATCGCATATTAAAGGTTAGTAATCGATCCCTATGTTTTTACCACGATTTATATGCTTTTATTTGGATTTTGTATGTGTAAAAGTGTTTTACCATGCCTCCGCTGCGATTAAAATCCAACACGAGCTAGCAGGAGCTTACAACCCTGAGTTATTTGCTTAAGTGATTCTGAGGACAGAATCCTTTTAAGGGGAGAAGGATGTAATATTCGGGATATGACATGTATTATGTGATTATTATATGAATTTCGGTAATTATCTGTGAAGTGGTATTTGTGTTTGGATATGTAAATATGGTATAATTTGAGTATTTTAATTTTTATATGTCCAAAATAAAATATAGATAATTTTCTTATCTTCCTATTTATTTTTATGATGATTTATGATTTTATTGGACATTTATGGATTTTATAATTTCTTTTTTCGAGTAATTATGAATTTTTGTTCGAGAGCTTGTTTGTATGATTTGATGACTGCATGTTGTAGAGTTTTTCTTCCTAATGATTTTGATATATTATATGATTGATTTGGAGTTCAATAACATGTTCAAATAAGTGTTTGATTCTCGAATTAAAGAAACTGGGGTTTATATACTTTGAATGTTCTTAATTGGAAATTAGGGATTTTTGTTCTAAGGGTTATTGGTTTAATTAGATGTTACCAGCTTATAGATCGTAAGGAGAGGAATTGATTGATCCCGGTTTAATGTAAAAGGGTTCCCAGTTCGAGCTCGCCGGAGTTGGACGAACACGACGGCGACGGGAAGTTGCTTCGATTTTTCCGGACATACAACCCATTTTCAGTCCATTCCAGACCCATGGGGAAGATCTTTGCGAGCTGTAGAACGTTTCTCGAGTTGTTGGTTGATTTCTGGGAGGCTGAACGCCTCCGACGTCGTTCCCGACGCCGTTTTCCGACGACCTGGGGGTGGCGGCGGACAAATATCCGTTTAGCCCCAGGGTTATACAAACATTACAGTCAAGCCCCAAAGTTTGCAAATTGTACGGTTTTAACCCTGCGACTAAAAGTTTTGAAAACTTACACTTTACCCCCTTGGGAATTCTATTTTTCAAAATTGTTTTTATTTATTTATTTTAATTCCAAAAATACTTTTAAATTATTTAAGAATTCAGAAATAAATCTGAATTATTCGATTAATTAATCTTAATTAATAATTAATTAATTAATTAGTTAATTAATCTAAATATTAATTGATTAATTGATTTAATTAGTTATTAATTAATTTTAATTGATTATTTAATTTGGATTTAATTATTTATTTGATTTAAAAATTCCGAAAAATAGTTTTGAGCTTTAAAATATTATTTTAAATTGTTTTCAAGACTCGATAATTATCATAAAATTATTTTGAAGCCGGATTTGGCCAACCGAACCCTGTTTATTGCTTTAAAACTGATCCAACGGCCCGTTTTAACTCCGAAAAATGTTTTAAAAATCATATTAAATACCCGAAAGACTGTTTATGACCCGAGACTTCCTTATAAAAGAAATTTCATTGATTGTTTGACGTGTTATGTGTTATATGTGACTTATTTGTTTGATTGTCGGACTATGTGATCAGTGTTTACTTGTTTTTTTAGCATAACTTTTAATCCGTTAATCGGATTTGGGTGAAACGAAGGGTAGATGAAACATCATGACGTCCATGTGACGATTAGAATAATGTGAGATGAATATTGATAGATACTTATGATGCCTAGCAGAGTAGACAAGGCGTAGAAAAGGAAATCAGGTGATCAGAAAATGGAATCGATGCGTAGAAAATATAGCAGGTGATCACTAAATAGAAGCAAGGCATAGAAAAGTAGACGAGTGGTTGTTGAATAAAGTCATTAGACAAGTATAAGTGAAGTTGGAATCGATTGTGATAAGGCAAGTACTTCTAAACTTTTTTTTCGAGATATAATGCAAATAGTTCTAAATTCTCTCGTGACATATTGTTAAGTATTCAAAATAGCTCTGTTTTATATTATAAGTACTTTGAATCCTTCATCCTTGAACCTGAGCCACGTCATTTGAACTTTGATCCGTAAGCCTTATTCTTTGTGAACCATTTCTTGTTAATTTACCAAATACTAAACCACACAAATACGATACTACTCCACAGATATATACCCATCATATACCAAACACTGGAACATAATAGTTTAAACATATAGAAACTTTTATACTCCACCATACCTTATGACACCAAAGAACTAAACCTTGTAAGATCATTGTTCATCTAACACCTGATTCTCTTACAGGCTGAAGGCCATTTCTTATACATACTTTGATACACCCTTGTGATACTCATGAAGAGCATCATGCCTTTATACAAATATTTCATCACTGTTGATTATGATATTGTTTTATTAAGTTATATTGTTATTCATATTGAATTTAGAATTGGATCATTTTCTTTATATGGACCAGATTCGTGGTCAGACCAGATTCGTGGTCGAATTAGGCCAATGTGTGCCTTGGATCCAGTTTATAAAGCAGAGTCGTGTGCCTTGCTCGGGGTTAGTGCGTGACTGATCAGCATCCTAACCTTGGTTTTAAAATTTAAAATGAATATCCAATTCTAATGATTGTTTAACAAGAATCTTAATTCCTCTGAATCATCTCGTTTGACCATTGATTAACCTCAGTTATTGTTATTGTGACTTGCTGAGCTAGTTAGCTCACCCTTGCGAATCTTTTTATGTATTCTACAGTTAAGAAGGATACGGTGGATAGCGAGGTTTCCCAGTTCAATGTACGAGCTAGGATTTCAGAGTGAGTAGATCGAGCTAAAAGGAATATGTCCTAAGTCCAATCATGTATTAGGATTTAGGAATAACTTCCTGTGTAATCTGTTTTGATTTCATTGATATTAATAAAAGACCTGTTTTGTTTTTATTACGGGCTCTATCTATTTAAGTGTTTAAATAAGATATACCATAGTTTAGAGTAAAGCTTTTTATGGATTATGATGAGATCATAATAGTGAGACCTAAAAGATGATAACTCTAAACTTAAATAGTTCATGATCATAGGATTACTAACTGGTAATTAATAATCCGTAAAGATCGGTACATACTATGCTTGCTTCATTATGAAGGATGTCTGTTCTCATAGACATTTGTGTGGTGACACTATAGCTAGTATGTAGGTGCTTTTTATAGAATAAGTTCACTGAACATGACTCGCACAGCTGAACAACTGATGGAGTTCACTCACGTGTCAGCAGTTGTTCACATAGTGATAGTTGTACAAGTATCCTTAGACTTGAGGTCATCATAGTCATCTTGTGTACACTGAACTATGCTTTGGTTTAGTTCTTAGTCTCCAGGGACAATTATTAGGGCTCTACTGGGTATAGGAATTTGTACACGAAGATAGTGTATGATCAATAAAAGAATCTACCCCTTCCAGTGAAGGAAGCGAATGTTCAAGGCTGATCCACTTATGCTAGTTCAGGAATCTCTGGCCAGAGTGAATGAAATTAGAAAGGAGTTTCTAATTTGCATAGAACTACGCATAGTAAATGGTAAGCAAGTGATTGAATTAGATAGGCTTGACACGAGATCCATGCCTTGTATTTAATCGGGATATTGTAGGGTAAAAGGATTTATTGTACGGTAACTATTCACTGAATAGGTTCTTCGTATTCTAAGCAGTGAATTCGTATTATCCGGATAGTCGCGATATGCTGAGAAGTATCCCTCACGATGTAGAATAAATATGATTAATTAATTAATCATATTTAATAAATTAGAGAATTTATATAAATAATGATAAAATAGTTTTATTATTATTTATTTCTACTACCGGCTTAATATTGAACCTACAGGGTCACACCACAAAAAGAGAATGATTTAATGGTGGAGGAATTAATTAATAATGGCTAATAATTATTTATTTATGAAATAAATAATTAATTGGCAAATTTAATAATTGATTAAATGAGATTTAATTGATTATAAATTAATTAAGAAAAGTTCTTAATATTATTAATTAAGGATTTAATTTTTGGAAATTAAATCAAGAGAGAATTATTTCTAAAGTGTTTAGAAAAAGAATTAATAATTAAAAGGTATTTTAATTATTAATGAGAATAATAAATGGGATAATAATAATAATAATATTTATGGGAAAATTTCAGCTGAAAATTTTGCCTATAAATATACTATTATAAACCCTATTTTTATTCTAACCCCAATTTTTATAAAACCTAATTATCTCCACCTTCTCCTCCTCCTTAACGTCGTTTTCTTGGTGGATACCGGTGGAGTGCTTCACGTTTGAGGAACAGCTGCTAAGGATCTCCGATCGTTGCTCTTGGATCGCATATTAAAGGTTAGTAATCGATCCCTATGTTTTTACCACGATTTATATGCTTTTATTTGGATTTTGTATGTGTAAAAGTGTTTTACCATGCCTCCGCTGCGATTAAAATCCAACACGAGCTAGCAGGAGCTTACAACCCTGAGTTATTTGCTTAAGTGATTCTGAGGACAGAATCCTTTTAAGGGGAGAAGGATGTAATATTCGGGATATGACATGTATTATGTGATTATTATATGAATTTCGGTAATTATCTGTGAAGTGGTATTTGTGTTTGGATATGTAAATATGGTATAATTTGAGTATTTTAATTTTTATATGTCCAAAATAAAATATAGATAATTTTCTTATCTTCCTATTTATTTTTATGATGATTTATGATTTTATTGGACATTTATGGATTTTATAATTTCTTTTTTCGAGTAATTATGAATTTTTGTTCGAGAGCTTGTTTGTATGATTTGATGACTGCATGTTGTAGAGTTTTTCTTCCTAATGATTTTGATATATTATATGATTGATTTGGAGTTCAATAACATGTTCAAATAAGTGTTTGATTCTCGAATTAAAGAAACTGGGGTTTATATACTTTGAATGTTCTTAATTGGAAATTAGGGATTTTTGTTCTAAGGGTTATTGGTTTAATTAGATGTTACCAGCTTATAGATCGTAAGGAGAGGAATTGATTGATCCCGGTTTAATGTAAAAGGGTTCCCAGTTCGAGCTCGCCGGAGTTGGACGAACACGACGGCGACGGGAAGTTGCTTCGATTTTTCCGGACATACAACCCATTTTCAGTCCATTCCAGACCCATGGGGAAGATCTTTGCGAGCTGTAGAACGTTTCTCGAGTTGTTGGTTGATTTCTGGGAGGCTGAACGCCTCCGACGTCGTTCCCGACGCCGTTTTCCGACGACCTGGGGGTGGCGGCGGACAAATATCCGTTTAGCCCCAGGGTTATACAAACATTACAGTCAAGCCCCAAAGTTTGCAAATTGTACGGTTTTAACCCTGCGACTAAAAGTTTTGAAAACTTACACTTTACCCCCTTGGGAATTCTATTTTTCAAAATTGTTTTTATTTATTTATTTTAATTCCAAAAATACTTTTAAATTATTTAAGAATTCAGAAATAAATCTGAATTATTCGATTAATTAATCTTAATTAATAATTAATTAATTAATTAGTTAATTAATCTAAATATTAATTGATTAATTGATTTAATTAGTTATTAATTAATTTTAATTGATTATTTAATTTGGATTTAATTATTTATTTGATTTAAAAATTCCGAAAAATAGTTTTGAGCTTTAAAATATTATTTTAAATTGTTTTCAAGACTCGATAATTATCATAAAATTATTTTGAAGCCGGATTTGGCCAACCGAACCCTGTTTATTGCTTTAAAACTGATCCAACGGCCCGTTTTAACTCCGAAAAATGTTTTAAAAATCATATTAAATACCCGAAAGACTGTTTATGACCCGAGACTTCCTTATAAAAGAAATTTCATTGATTGTTTGACGTGTTATGTGTTATATGTGACTTATTTGTTTGATTGTCGGACTATGTGATCAGTGTTTACTTGTTTTTTTAGCATAACTTTTAATCCGTTAATCGGATTTGGGTGAAACGAAGGGTAGATGAAACATCATGACGTCCATGTGACGATTAGAATAATGTGAGATGAATATTGATAGATACTTATGATGCCTAGCAGAGTAGACAAGGCGTAGAAAAGGAAATCAGGTGATCAGAAAATGGAATCGATGCGTAGAAAATATAGCAGGTGATCACTAAATAGAAGCAAGGCATAGAAAAGTAGACGAGTGGTTGTTGAATAAAGTCATTAGACAAGTATAAGTGAAGTTGGAATCGATTGTGATAAGGCAAGTACTTCTAAACTTTTTTTTCGAGATATAATGCAAATAGTTCTAAATTCTCTCGTGACATATTGTTAAGTATTCAAAATAGCTCTGTTTTATATTATAAGTACTTTGAATCCTTCATCCTTGAACCTGAGCCACGTCATTTGAACTTTGATCCGTAAGCCTTATTCTTTGTGAACCATTTCTTGTTAATTTACCAAATACTAAACCACACAAATACGATACTACTCCACAGATATATACCCATCATATACCAAACACTGGAACATAATAGTTTAAACATATAGAAACTTTTATACTCCACCATACCTTATGACACCAAAGAACTAAACCTTGTAAGATCATTGTTCATCTAACACCTGATTCTCTTACAGGCTGAAGGCCATTTCTTATACATACTTTGATACACCCTTGTGATACTCATGAAGAGCATCATGCCTTTATACAAATATTTCATCACTGTTGATTATGATATTGTTTTATTAAGTTATATTGTTATTCATATTGAATTTAGAATTGGATCATTTTCTTTATATGGACCAGATTCGTGGTCAGACCAGATTCGTGGTCGAATTAGGCCAATGTGTGCCTTGGATCCAGTTTATAAAGCAGAGTCGTGTGCCTTGCTCGGGGTTAGTGCGTGACTGATCAGCATCCTAACCTTGGTTTTAAAATTTAAAATGAATATCCAATTCTAATGATTGTTTAACAAGAATCTTAATTCCTCTGAATCATCTCGTTTGACCATTGATTAACCTCAGTTATTGTTATTGTGACTTGCTGAGCTAGTTAGCTAACCCTTGCGAATCTTTTTATGTATTCTACAGTTAAGAAGGATACGGTGGATAGCGAGGTTTCCCAGTTCAATGTACGAGCTAGGATTTCAGAGTGAGTAGATCGAGCTAAAAGGAATATGTCCTAAGTCCAATCATGTATTAGGATTTAGGAATAACTTCCTGTGTAATCTGTTTTGATTTCATTGATATTAATAAAAGACCTGTTTTGTTTTTATTACGGGCTCTATCTATTTAAGTATTTAAATAAGATATACCATAGTTTAGAGTAAAGCTTTTTATGGATTATGATGAGATCATAATAGTGAGACCTAAAAGATGATAACTCTAAACTTAAATAGTTCATGATCATAGGATTACTAACTGGTAATTAATAATCCGTAAAGATCGGTACATTCTATGTTTGCTTCATTATGAAGGATGTCTGTTCTCATAGACATTTATGTGGTGACACTATAACTAGTATGTAGGTGCTTATTATAGAATAAGTTCACTGAACATGACTCGCACAGCTGAACAACTGATGGAGTTCACTCACGTGTCAGCAGTTGTTCATATAGTGATAGTTGTACAAGTATCCTTAGACTTGAGGTCATCATAGTCATCTTGTGTACACTGAACTATGCTTTGGTTTAGTTCTTAGTCTCCAGGGACAATTATTAGGGCTCTACTGGGTATAGGAATTTGTACACGAAGATAGTGTATGATCAATAAAAGAATCTACCCCTTCCAGTGAAGGAAGCGAATGTTCAAGGCTGATCCACTTATGCTAGTTCAGGAATCTCTGGCCAGAGTGAATGAAATTAGAAAGGAGTTTCTAATTTGCATAGAACTACGCATAGTAAATGGTAAGCAAGTGATTGAATTAGATAGGCTTGACACGAGATCCATGCCTTGTATTTAATCGGGATATTGTAGGGTAGAAGGATTTATTGTACGGTAACTATTCACTGAATAGGTTCTTGGTATTCTAAGCAGTGAATTCGTATTATCCGGATAGTCGCGATATGCTGAGAAGTATCCCTCACGATGTAGAATAAATATGATTAATTAATTAATCATATTTAATAAATTAGAGAATTTATATAAATAATGATAAAATAGTTTTATTATTATTTATTTCTACTACCGGCTTAATATTGAACCTACAGGGTCACACCACAAAAAGAGAATGATTTAATGGTGGAGGAATTAATTAATAATGGCTAATAATTATTTATTTATGAAATAAATAATTAATTGGCAAATTTAATAATTGATTAAATGAGATTTAATTGATTATAAATTAATTAAGAAAAGTTCTTAATATTATTAATTAAGGATTTAATTTTTGGAAATTAAATCAAGAGAGAATTATTTCTAAAGTGTTTAGAAAAAGAATTAATAATTAAAAGGTGTTTTAATTATTAATGAGAATAATAAATGGGATAATAATAATAATAATATTTATGGGAAAATTTCAGCTGAAAATTTTGCCTATAAATATACTATTATAAACCCTATTTTTATTCTAACCCCAATTTTTATAAAACCTAATTATCTCCACCTTCTCCTCCTCCTTAACGTCGTTTTCTTGGTGGATACCGGTGGAGTGCTTCACGTTTGAGGAACAGCTGCTAAGGATCTCCGATCGTTGCTCTTGGATCGCATATTAAAGGTTAGTAATCGATCCCTATGTTTTTACCACGATTTATATGCTTTTATTTGGATTTTGTATGTGTAAAAGTGTTTTACCATGCCTCCGCTGCGATTAAAATCCAACACGAGCTAGCAGGAGCTTACAACCCTGAGTTATTTGCTTAAGTGATTCTGAGGACAGAATCCTTTTAAGGGGAGAAGGATGTAATATTCGGGATATGACATGTATTATGTGATTATTATATGAATTTCGGTAATTATCTGTGAAGTGGTATTTGTGTTTGGATATGTAAATATGGTATAATTTGAGTATTTTAATTTTTATATGTCCAAAATAAAATATAGATAATTTTTATATCTTCCTATTTATTTTTATGATGATTTATGATTTTATTGGACATTTATGGATTTTATAATTTCTTTTTTCGAGTAATTACAAACTATTTTATATAATCGGGAACCAGCCGACCTCAACCGTTTTTACGTTTTTATAACCTGAAACTCTTCCGAAAACTCCTTCCTAACCCAATTGCAATATTCCGAGCATTTTCCATGTTTTGACTTTTTCGATCCGGCGTACGGTTGTTCCCGTGCGGGTCCTGGCGCAATATTTTCGATACAAAATTTGTTTCGGTAAATCGATAAAACCTGTATTTTTCGATAAACGGGATCTTTTTATTAAACTATTATAATTATCACTTCATAATACGTGTAACCAGGCGCTGAGACCAAGACCGTAGTACAAATTGTACAGATTTGGATAATTATCTCGAAAACCGATACCATTTGGATCTGTTTTTTATAAATAAACGTAATATTCTATATCCGGTATGATCCAACGGGGTACCAATATTCCGTAAATATAAATAGCACTTACCGTTTTTTATTTCGTATCGGAAATCATTTGCAAACAGTATTTACAGAATTTTTACAAAGAAAATACTATAATTATATTTTGTTCTTCGTAATCAAACTCAAATCCGGAGGCGTTATCGATATCGGATTTTGGCGTGCTTATACTCAAAACGAAGCTGTTGATTTGTACTTTCAGAATCTTTCATCAAAACCACTGCAGAATCAAGTGGTAATTCTCTATAAACTATTTTTAATTCGAATTATTTTGATGTAAATTATGAATTTTTGTTCGAGAGCTTGTTTGTATGATTTGATGACTGCATGTTGTAGAGTTTTTCTTCCTAATGATTTTGATATATTATATGATTGATTTGGAGTTCAATAACATGTTCAAATAAGTGTTTGATTCTCGAATTAAAGAAACTGGGGTTTATATACTTTGAATGTTCTTAATTGGAAATTAGGGATTTTTGTTCTAAAGGTTATTGGTTTAATTAGATGTTACCAGCTTATAGATCGTAAGGAGAGGAATTGATTGATCCCAGTTTAATGTAAAAGGGTTCCCAGTTCGAGCTCGCCGGAGTTGGACGAACACGACGGCGACGGGAAGTTGCTTCGATTTTTCCGGACATACAACCCATTTTCAGTCCATTCCAGACCCATGGGGAAGATCTTTGCGAGCTGTAGAACGTTTCTCGAGTTGTTGGTTGATTTCTGGGAGGCTGAACGCCTCCGACGTCGTTCCCGACGCCGTTTTCCGACGACCTGGGGGTGGCGGCGGACAAATATCCGTTTAGCCCCAGGGTTATACAAACATTACAGTCAAGCCCCAAAGTTTGCAAATTGTACGGTTTTAACCCTGCGACTAAAAGTTTTGAAAACTTACACTTTACCCCCTTGGGAATTCTATTTTTCAAAATTGTTTTTATTTATTTATTTTAATTCCAAAAATACTTTTAAATTATTTAAGAATTCAGAAATAAATCTGAATTATTCGATTAATTAATCTTAATTAATAATTAATTAATTAATTAGTTAATTAATCTAAATATTAATTGATTAATTGATTTAATTAGTTATTAATTAATTTTAATTGATTATTTAATTTGGATTTAATTATTTATTTGATTTAAAAATTCCGAAAAATAGTTTTGAGCTTTAAAATATTATTTTAAATTGTTTTCAAGACTCGATAATTATCATAAAATTATTTTGAAGCCGGATTTGGCCAACCGAACCCTGTTTATTGCTTTAAAATTGATCCAACGACCCGTTTTAACTCCGAAAAATGTTTTAAAAATCATATTAAATACCCGAAAGACTGTTTATGACCCGAGACTTCCTTATAAAAGAAATTTCATTGATTGTTTGATGTGTTATGTGTTATATGTGACTTATTTGTTTGATTGTCGGACTATGTGATCAGTGTTTACTTGTTTTTTTAGCATAACTTTTAATCCGTTAATCGGATTTGGGTGAAACGAAGGGTAGATGAAACATCATGACGTCCATGTGACGATTAGAATAATGTGAGATGAATATTGATAGATACTTATGATGCCTAGCAGAGTAGACAAGGCGTAGAAAAGGAAATCAGGTGATCAGAAAATGGAATCGATGCGTAGAAAATATAGCAGGTGATCACTAAATAGAAGCAGGGCATAGAAAAGTAGACGAGTGGTTGTTGAATAAAGTCATTAGACAAGTACAAGTGAAGTTGGAATCGATTGTGATAAGGCAAGTACTTCTAAACTTTTTTTTCGAGATATAATGCAAATAGTTCTAAATTCTCTCGTGACATATTGTTAAGTATTCAAAATAGCTCTGTTTTATATTATAAGTACTTTGAATCCTTCATCCTTGAACCTGAGCCACGTCATTTGAACTTTGATCCGTAAGCCTTATTCTTTGTGAACCATTTCTTGTTAATTTACCAAATACTAAACCACACAAATACGATACTACTCCACAAATATATACCCATCATATACCAAACACTGGAACATAATAGTTTAAATATATAGAAACTTTTATACTCCACCATACCTTGTGACACCAAAGAACTAAACCTTGTAAGATCATTGTTCATCTAACACTTGATTCTCTTACAGGCTGAAGGCCATTTCTTATACATACTTTGATACACCCTTGTGATACTCATGAAGAGCATCATGCCTTTATACAAATATTTCATCACTGTTGATTATGATATTGTTTTATTAAGTTATATTGTTATTCATATTGAATTTAGAATTGGATCATTTTCTTTATATGGACCAGATTCGTGGTCATACCAGATTCGTGGTCGAATTAGGCCAATGTGTGCCTTGGATCCAGTTTATAAAGCAGAGCCGTGTGCCTTGCTCGGGGTTAGTGCGTGACTGATCAGCATCCTAACCTTGGTTTTAAAATTTAAAATGAATATCCAATTATAATGATTGTTTAATAAGAATCTTAATTCCTCTGAATCATCTCGTTTGACCATTGATTAAACTCAGTTATTGTTATTGTGACTTGCTGAGCTAGTTAGCTCACCCTTGCGAATCTTTTTATGTATTCTACAGTTAAGAAGGATACGGTGGATAGCGAGGTTTCCCAGTTCAATGTACGAGCTAGGATTCCAGAGTGAGTAGATCGAGCTAAAAGGAATATGTCCTAAGTCCAATCATGTATTAGGATTTAGGAATAACTTTCTGTGTAATCTGTTTTGATTTCATTGATATTAATAAAAGGCTTGTTTTGTTTTTATTACGGGCTCTATCTATTTAAGTGTTTAAATAAGATATACCATAGTTTAGAGTAAAGCTTTTTATGGATTATGATGAGATCATAATAGTGAGACCTAAAAGATGATAACTCTAAACTTAAATAGTTCATGATCATAGGATTACTAACTGGTAATTAATAATCCGTAAAGATCGGTACATACTATGCTTGCTTCATTATGAAGGATGTCTGTTCTCATAGACATTTATGTGGTGACACTATAGCTAGTATGTAGGTGCTTATTATAGAATAAGTTCACTGAACATGACTCGCACAGCTGAACAACTGATGGAGTTCACTCACGTGTCAGCAGTTGTTCACATAGTGATAGTTGTACAAGTATCCTTAGACTTGAGGTCATCATAGTCATCTTGTGTACACTGAACTATGCTTTGGTTTAGTTCTTAGTCTCCAGGGATAATTATTAGGGCTCTACTGGGTATAGGAATTTGTACACGAAGATAGTGTATGATCAATAAAAGAATCTACCCCTTCCAGTGAAGGAAGCGAATGTTCAAGGCTGATCCACTTATGCTAGTTCAGGAATCTCTGGCCAGAGTGAATGAAATTAGAAAGGAGTTTCTAATTTGCATAGAACTACGCATAGTAAATGGTAAGCAAGTGATTGAATTAGATAGGCTTGACACGAGATCCATGCCTTGTATTTAATCGGGATATTGTAGGGTAGAAGGAGTTTATTGTACGGTAACTATTCACTGAATAGGTTCTTGGTATTCTAAGCAGTGAATTCGTATTATCCGGATAGTCGCGATATGCTGAGAAGTATCCCTCACGATGTAGAATAAATATGATTAATTAATTAATCATATTTAATAAATTAGAGAATTTATATAAATAATGATAAAATAGTTTTATTATTATTTATTTCTACTACCGGCTTAATATTGAACCTACAGGGTCACACCATAAAAGGAGAATGATTTAATGGTGGAGGAATTAATTAATAATGGCTAATAATTATTTATTTATGAAATAAATAATTAATTGGCAAATTTAATAATTGATTAAATGAGATTTAATTGATTATAAATTAATTAAGAAAAGTTCTTAATATTATTAATTAAGGATTTAATTTTTGGAAATTAAATCAAGAGAGAATTATTTCTAAAGTGTTTAGAAAAAGAATTAATAATTAAAAGGTGTTTTAATTATTAATGAGAATAATAAATGGGATAATAATAATAATATTTATGGGAAAATTTCAGCTGAAAATTTTGCCTATAAATATACTATTATAAACCCTATTTTTATTCTAACCCCAATTTTTATAAAACCTAATTCTCTCCACCTCCTCCTCCTCCTTAACGTCGTTTTCTTGGTGGATACCGGTGGAGTGCTTCACGTTTGAGGAGCAGCTGCTAAGGATCTCCGATCGTTGCTTTTGGATCGCATATTAAAGGTTAGTAATCGATCCCTATGTTTTTACCACGATTTATATGCTTTTATTTGGATTTTGTATATGTAAAAGTGTTTTACCATGCCTCCGCTGCGATTAAAATCCAACATTGGTATCAGAGCTCAGGTTGTATGCATATAGATATGTGGTAAAAATTTCAGAATTTTATGTGCTTGTATGAATTAATTATGATTTCTACAAGTTATATCATGGATTAATTTTGTCTGATGAGAAATCATTTCTCAGAATAATTTTGAATGTTGATCTGGGTTCTACAAGTGTTGTAGATCGTTTGGGTATTTTTCTTATAATTTTATGATGTATAGATTTTATATTATGAATTTTTGAAGATCTTGCAATTAAATTCGTAATTAAATAAATCATATATATATGAATTGTAAGTATGTTTATATATTTGTATATCTGCTGCTGTATATCTGTCTGTGTTGTTCTGCACATATTAAAGAAAAGAGGACTAGGCACATGTGATGTGCTGCGACACAGAAAGAGAGAACTGACAGCACGGCGATCGAGAGAATTGTCAGGCGGCACAGTCGACGCAGGAAGGAGGACCGCGCGTCTGCCGTGCGCGCGTGGGGTACACGCGCCCGTGTACCACGCGCGGCGCGTGGCAGACACGCGCTGGTCAACGGTCAAGCAGTGCTGACGTCATGCTGACATCATCAGATGACGTCATGCTGACGTCAGCATAGGGTTTTGGGCGCGTGTGGCGCGTGGGCGCGTGGGCGTCGGTGGTCACGCGTCTTTCAGCGCGTGTGCGCGTGGGCCGCGTATGGGAAACTTCTTTCGGCGCGTGAGGGCGCGTGCGAGCTCAGAATTGGGTGATTTTGGTGTCGTTGGTTTCGTCTTTTCGAGACGCTTCTAATGGTATATTATATGATATTTTATGAAATTATTTCAAACTGTTTAAAGCTGACAGAAGTGTTTTTAAGCTATTTTTGTCCGTTTGAATTGCTTTTAAGTCCTTCATGTGATACATAAAGATGTATATTGCTTAGACCTATATGCTAGATGATGTAACATGCCTACCTTGATGTTTATTCATGTTTATATATGTGATGTATGCTTAGTTTATCATGCGATGATAGATTTAGGTGAACTTAAATGAACATAAGGCGTTTGTTAGACAACCTAGTATAGTGAAATTGTTTCATAACCTTAATAACAATATTATGAGTACAATCATGAGATTCTTGTATTTATGAAACACGTAATTGAATATGAATTTTCGATATGAGAGAAAGGATGATTCTGTCAACAACAGATTTCTATCTGTAAGAAAGGGTTATTAAGTGACGCCTCTTGACAATGCTCCACCCGATCTGGGAATCATCTGATTATTGATTATTAATTTGAAATATTTAATTTAAAAGGAAAAATCTCTTTATAATATGATTATGATTGTAACGTAATATAATCCCTCTAAAATTAAATAATATCAAGTAGTAATTGGTCAATGACACAACGGGCTTGTGTCGGTCATAGCCTTCCAACATGATAGAAAGTAGTTCTTATTTTTAAATCATTGTCGTTTCGTGCCACAACCGAGGGCTTTGATTTCAAAATAAGAAATACTTGTCTATTACATAGAGATGTGTACATTGAATATGAATCTAAAGGTCGTTACGTGCCACAGCCGTGGGCCTTTGGGGACTGATTCAATTGTACGGAATGTTGGGTTAGACTTGACTTAGAATATTGAGTTTGTCATGCCACAGCCGTGACTCAATTATTCAAGAGGCTAAAGTTTGATTAGGGAATAACATCAGATGTAATTGACAAGAGTTGTCTGCCTATTGAACATTACATGGCATTTCGTGCCCCAGCCGGGGTTGTGTAATGGAATGTAGGATCCCTATTCCCACTAGCATTATGAATGCTTAATTTTTCACGTAGGGGGTCGAATAAATTAGGTAAACTAGTGGGAGCCACTTATGAATAAAGACCCGATTCATATAGTGTTTTAAAATGAAATCGACTATTTGCTAAGTGTTGTTATGTGTTTATCATTTACAGATTTACAATATACATTATGTCTTCTGCACTATCACTCAGGAGCATACTGGATGCTCACAAGTTGACTGGTCCTAATTATGCTGACTGGCTTCAAAACTTGAGAACTGTTCTCAGGATTGAGAAGCTGGAATACGTGATTGACTCACCTAAGCCTACTGAACCTGCTAGTGATGCACATAATGATGAACATGTTGTGTATCGTAGGTGGATAGATGATGCAAATGTTGCTCAATGCATCATGCTAGCTTCTATGAACATTGAGCTACAGAAGCAACATGAGCATATGGATGCTCACACTATCCCCATGCATCTACAAGAGTTGTATGATATGGCAGGGAGGACAGCTCGATATGAGATATCGAAGGAGTTGTTCGGTTGTAGGATGTCTGAGGGAACATCTGTGAATGACCATGTACTTAAGATGATCAATTTGATTGAACGTCTTGGACAACTTGGTTTTACCATGGATGGGGAGCTGAGCCAAGACTTGGTCTTGCAATCGCTTCCGAGTTCGTTCTCGCAGTTTGTTGTGAACTTTCACATGAATAAGTTGGATGTCAGCCTGCCTGAACTCCACAACATGTTGAAGACTGCGGAATCGAATTTTTCCCCTAAAAAGAGTTCTGTTCTTCTAATTGGTGATGGTTCCAATCCTAAGAAAAGGAAGAGGAACTCTTCCAAGAAGAAGAAAGTAGGTGAAGAAAAGCCGGTTCCACCAAAAGCTGAAGACCCCAAGAGCAAAGTTGTTTACTTTCACTGTAACAAGGTGGGGCACTGGAAGAGGAACTGCAAGGTTTACCTTGCAGAATTGAAGAAGAAGAAGGGTAGTGAGACTACCGCTTCTGATTCAGGTATGTTCATGATAGAAGTGAATATGTCATTAAATCAAATTTCTAATTGGGTATTAGATACCTCCTGTGGTTCTCAAATCTGCAATTTGTTGCAGGGACTAAGGAGAAGTAGGACTCTTGAAGAAGAGGAGGTGATTCTACTGATGGGAAATGGAGCAAGAGTTGATGATGTAGATGTAGAATCATTTCATTTACATATGCCTACGGGCAAGACTATTGTTTTAAATAATTATTATTTTGTTCCCTCGATTGTGAGGAATATTATTCCCATGTTAGACTTGGCTGGATTTTCATTTATTATTGAGAATAATGAATGTTCTATTCTTAGAGATAATATTCTTTATGGACGTGGTGCTTTAAATAATGGTCTGTATGTATATGACATTGTGCATGATTTACTTCAGATTGAACAAACTAATAAAAGAAAAGGGATGATGAAAATCTCACTTTATAGTGGCACTGCAGTCTCCATTTAGTGGACATGGAGAGAGGGCTGCATATTTGCTAGGATTGGTACACACAGATGTATGTGGACCAATGTCTGAGCAAGCCATGGGTGGATTTTCATACTTCATTACTTTCATGGATAATAGATCTAGATTCGGATATGTGTTTGATAAAACACAAGTCTGAAGCCTTTGAAAAGTTCAAAGAGTATAAGTATGAAGTGGAGAAATAACCAAACATAGTATTATAACTCTTCGATCAGATCGAGGTGGTGAATACTTTAAAGGAGTGTTTCTAGATTATCTCAAAGTAAATGGTATAGTCTCCCAGTGGACTCCTCCGGATTGGTATCTGAAAGGAGAAATCGAACTTTGTTAGACATAGTTCGGTCCATGATGAGCTATGCATATCTTCCAGTATTCCTATGGGGTTACGCATTGGAAACCTCAGCATATTTACTGAATAAGGTGCCTTCCAAATCTGTTCCTCAAAACTCCGTATGAGATATGGAAAGAAAGGAAACCGAGTCTTAAACACGTTAAGATTTGGGGATGTCCAGCTTATGTCAAGAAAGTTGACCCAGATAAGCTGGAATATCGATCCGTAAAATGTAGTTTTGTGGGATATCCTAAAGAGACTTTAGGGTATTACTTTTACACCGATCATCGGGTGTTTGTCCCCAGACATGCTACCTTCTTGGAAAAGGAGTTTATCCTTGAAGGAAACAGTGGGAGCAAAATTGAACTTGATGAAGTTCAAGAAGCACAAACTACTACGGATCAAGTGGAAACACCTGTTCAGACTGAACAACCTTCTGTGGAACAGCCCATTCGTAGGTCAGGGAGAGTGTCTCGCCAACCTGAGAGGTAATATGGCCTTGTCATTAAGAATGACAATGAGTTGTCGATCATTGATGATGACGACCCTATGACCTATAATGAGGCTATGAGTAGTGTTGACTCAGAGAAATGGCATAGTGCCATGAAATCCGAAAAGGAATCTATGTATACGGTATACAAAAGATAGATTATAGCAGATGGCCAGGTGGATACCTATAAGGCCAGGCTTGTGGCAAAAGAATTCAAACAAAGGCAATGGATTGACTTTGATGAAACCTTTTACCTGTAGCCCTGTTATAATCAGTTCGGATTTTGCTTGCGATTGCTGCTTACTACGACTATGAGATCTGGAAAATGGCCAGATGGTTTTCTTTCCAAGGGAAATGAAAACCTAGTGTGTAAGCTACTGCGAACCATATGTGGTTTAAAGCAAGCTTCTCGAAAGATGGAACATTCATTTTGATGAGACAATCAAAGAGTTTGATTTTATCAAAAACGTAGATGAACCATGCGTCTACAAAAGGGTCAGTGGGAGCGCGGTAACATTTCTTGTATTGTATTGAAATAGAGTTGACACACATAACAACATAGCAGACCCACTCACAAAGCTACTTTCTGAAAGTCACTTTGATCGTCATAAAGACTAGATGGGTATTAGATACCAGAGTGATTGGCTTTAGTACAAGTGGGAGATTGAAAGGAATATGTCCTAAGTCCAATCATGTATTAGGATTTAGGAATAACTTCCTGTGTAATATGTTTTGATTTCATTGATATTAATAAAAGACTTGTTTTGTTTTTATTACGGGCTCTATCTATTTAAGTGTTTAAATAAGATATACCATAGTTTAGAGTAAAGCTTGTTATGGATTATGATGAGATCATAATAGTGAGACCTAAAAGATGATAACTCTAAACTTAAATAGTTCCTGATCATAGGATTACTAATTGGTAATTAATAATCCGCAAAGATCGGTACATACTATGATTGCTTCATTATGAAGGATGTCTGTTCTCATAGACATTTATGTGGTGACACTATAGCTAGTATGTAGGTGTTTATTATAGAATAAGTTCACTGAACATGACTCGCACAGCTGAACAACTGATGGATTTCACTCACGTGTCAGCAGTTGTTCACATAGTGATAGTTGTACAAGTATCCTTAGACTTGAGGTCATCATAGTCATCTTGTGTACACTGAACTATGCTTTGGTTTAGTTCTTAGTCTCCAGGGACAATTATTAGGGCTCTACTGGGTATAGGAATTTGTACACGAAGATAGTGTAAGATCAATAAAGGATCTACCCCTTCCAGTGAAGGAAGCGAATGTTCAAGGCTGATCCACTTATGCTAGTTCAGGAATCTCTGGCCAGAGTGAATGAAATTAGAAAGGAGTTTCTAATTTGCATAGAACTACGCATAGTAAATGGTAAGCAAGTGATTGAATTAGATAGGCTTGACACGAGATCCATGCCTTGTATTTAATCGGGACATTGTAGGGTAGAAGGAGTTTATTGTACGGTAACTATTCACTGAATAGGTTCTTGGTATTCTAAGCAGTGAATTCGTATTATCCGGATAGTCGCGATATGCTGAGAAGTATCCCTCACGATGTAGAATAAATATGATTAATTAATTAATCATATTTAATAAATTAGAGAATTTATATAAATAATGATAAAATAGTTTTATTATTATTTATTTCTACTACCGGCTTAATATTGAACCTACAGGGTCATACCATAAAAGGAGAATGATTTAATGGTGGAGGAATTAATTAATAATGGCTAATAATTATTTATTTATGAAATAAATAATTAATTGGCAAATTTAATAATTGATTAAATGAGATTTAATTGATTATAAATTAATTAAGAAAAGTTCTTAATATTATTAATTAAGGAGTTAATTTTTGGAAATTAAATCAAGAGAGAATTATTTCTAAAGTGTTTAGAAAAAGAATTAATAATTAAAAGGTGTTTTAATTATTAATGAGAATAATAAATGAGATAATAATAATAATAATATTTATGGAAAAATTTCAGCTGAAAATTTTGCCTATAAATATACTATTATAAACCCTATTTTTATTCTAACCCCAATTTTTATAAAACCTAATTCTCTCCACCTCCTCCTCCTCCTTAACGTCGTTTTCTTGGTGGATACCGGTGGAGTGCTTCACGTTTGAGGAGCAGCTGCTAAGGATCTCCGATCGTTGCTTTTGGATCGCATATTAAAGGTTAGTAATCGATCCCTATGTTTTTACCACGATTTATATGCTTTTATTTGGATTTTGTATGTGTAAAAGTGTTTTACCATGCCTCCGATGCGATTAAAATCCAACACGAGCTAGCAGGAGCTTACTACGGTAGTGGGATAGTATGATTGTAAGAATAATTTCATTATCAGTTGTAAGTTAAATTAGTTGGGATTTGGTACGTTGTAATAAAAGTTAAGGTTGTTGCTTGTTTTCATAATTTAACCTGTTGTGATCCGCGGTTATGTAAAGCAGGGTCATTGCAAATAATATTTCATATACAGGTTTATATTTTGGGTATGTGTTGTGGACCCCAAACTTCTGACCCTGGTTTGGAGGGCGCCACAGTTCATATTGTAACAGATTTTATTAAATATACTTGATCTTTGTTACATACTTGTGTTGAAATCGATTTGATTTTATAAACACTGTATTCAACCCCCTTCTACAGTGTTGTGTGACCTAACACCTTATCTTTGATCTGTCAACATATCGAGTCTTGTAGCCACCTTTGCTAGTTGGGTTATATAGAGATTTTGGTTTTCAATTATTGTTGTTGGAAGACTGTCCCTTGTTCTTGAAAAATCTTGGCTTTTTGACCCTAATGTTATAAAAAAAATTTAGCTAGGTATGCCATAGATTGGTCCATCTCATCTAGCTCATCAAGGGTATAGTACTCATCTTCTTCTAGCTCCAAAATAACTTATTTTTAGGGTCCTTTGTTCTTTTGCTCCACATCTTGAATGACTGGAGTTTGTTCATCTTTACTTGCTTCATTGTCATTGACAACCAAGGCACTAGATCCATCAACTACATGTCCTTGGTTTGACCTTAATGACTTTCTTTATAACATTTCAAGTTCATATGTCTTCAAGATTCCATAAAGCACCTCTAATGTCATTCTGCTCAAGTCTCTTCCTTCTCTTATGGCTGATATTTTCTGTTCAAGGTGGTCAGGAAGAGATAGCAAGAACTTAAGGTTCACCTCCTCATCTCATAATACTTATCATGAAATTGCAAATCATTTATCAGTTTGTTAAACCTTTCAAAAACTTCAGTAATTCTTTATTTAGGCTTTGCCATAAAACCCTCATACTGAGACACTAGTATCCTCCTTTGATTTGAACTAACTTCTTCCGTTTCCTCACACAAAATCAATATTTTCTCCCAGATCTGTTTGGATGTGTCAGAGTTGACAATGTTGTTGTACATCACATTGTCAAGTGACTCTATCAGAATTAACTACAAGCCACTATCCAGAGAGACTTTCTCTTTTTCAGTTTCAGTGTATTTTGAGGGGTCTTTAGGAGCATAGTGAGCTAGAATGACCATGTTTTCATCTGTAGATTCCTCAACCCTTTCCATGGGAGTGAAAGGGCCATTCTTGAGAATCTGTATGTATAAGGGATTGACCATCCTTATAAACAACATCATCTTCTTTTTCCATTGAGTATAGTTGGCTCTGTCAAATGCTGGTATGTTAATACTACTTAACTTCCATGCACTCATACTTCCAAGATCTTTATCTATTTTCTTTCAGATTTTGCTTTGATACCACTTGTTAGATATTAAGTGCAACACAGAAGGGGGGGTGAATGTGTTTTCTTGATTTTTAGCCTTTTTAAAACTTGTTTGGATATGGTGAACAAAGCAGTTTACATTTGTAATGATATTATGTTAGCAAAATTAAAACAACAAGCACAACAAACACAATATTTCAAAACTCGCTTAATTTATATTAATTAAGTTTGTCTTGCTACAAATTCTGTGTACTTAAAAGTACAAGAACTCGGCTTCTTTTTTGAGAGAGTACAAGAAAATTTAGATCTGTTTGTTACTTTAAATAAAAGGGCCAATATTTACTTTATAGATTAGTAAAACACTGGTTTACACAGCATGCAATAAAATGTGCTAAACCCTTTTCTAAGCTATCGTTCTTTCTATTTTTGGCTCAGTAAATCTTTGCAAATCTTGTAAGTATGTAACCATCCTTTGTCAGTTAATCTTGGCACTTGATCTTTCACTCTTCAAGCTGCTTTTGTAGACTTTTTAATCTAAGTGAATAGATTGTTTGTTGATTGATAATCTTGAATCTTTAACTTGTCTGTATTACTGTATTTGAGCTTCATGTTGAGATCTCCAGTTTGTTCTATAGAAAACTGAAATCTTGATAAGTATAATGACTTATTGAGATCTCTGAGTTCTCTATAAGTGTAATTGACTTGCCGATGTCTCTGAGTTCTGCGTATTTGACATGTCGAGATCTAGAGATCTCGACATGTAGAAATGACTTGTCGATATCTTTGAGATCTCCATATGTATTTTGACTTGTCAATATCTCTGAGATCTCTAATGAAAAATTGACTTGTCGATATCTCCAATCTTCACATCTTCATTTGACTTGTCGATATCTCTGAGTTCTCTGTATGCCATTTTGGACTTCTCGATAAGCCATTCCAGAGTCTCGAATAACTTTTATATATAACTTGATCTGTGACTTGTCGATATCGTGACTTAGAATATTTTTCATAAAACAGATTTGTTCAACTCCAAACTTCCACATCTTTTCTCTGAGATATGATTTTTACTTGATCTTCTTCTAGAGTTTATTCTTAGACTTGAAACTGTTTACAGAATAATACACTAGTCTAATCTTCTATCATTTTTACAAACTCAAGAAATACAATATATAATACATATTTAAACTATCATACAACTAAATCTCAGGATTGTCAATTTGACTTAATATTGTTATTGTATAGGCATGTATTGCACAACAATACCTCAACCTCATACCAGCTTAACCCGGTTCCTGATTGGAACCCGATACCCAAATGTTTAATGTGTAATTTAATATTTAATGTATAAAGTGGGTATAGTGGGAGAAATTAGTAGACTTGCTTAATTTTTATATTATAAAACTTTATTATTTTTTATACTAAAAATGAAAAGAGACGTCGTAAACAATAAACTGTATAATAATGAATATGGGATTGAAGGAGCAGATAAGCATGTGAATGTTCCTTTTTACAAAATCATTTCATAATTTATTCAATGATAGTGCTAACTAACCCAAAAATTTTAGAGTATAAAAATAATTATAAAATGAGGTGGTACGGCAAATAACAAAATTTAATTCAATATGGACAGGGATTTTATTTCATTATCTAAAAAGTTACCCTTTATGACATAATTTCGGAAAAATTATAGTAACAATTTTTGGGTGTGGGGGCATTTCCTTGATTTATTTGTACAAAGGACATGTTATTAAAATATCCAAATATTAATGGGCTTGAATATGGGGGCCAAACATGTGTGGAGTGAGATAAAAATGGGATTTGCTAAAAACATTTGAAAATGAAATAAAAACTCCGAACCCTTGCTCACCGAACGCCTCTTTGCCTCCTTTCTGAGACTAACCCAAATCAAACCCTATCAGCGGCCGCGCAGCATTCCCTTGTGTATGTCCCCCTTAACTTCATATATAAAGTAATTTCTACGTTCTATAAATGTATGCAAATGTAAGTATATTTTCAAATTTAGTCACCTGTTTGGCTGCAGGAAATAACAAGATGGAGACGGGTACAACTGTGAAAGATGTATCGCTACATGAGTTCGTTAAAGCTTATGCTGCTCATCTCAAGCGTTCCAGAAAGTTTTTTTTTATTATTATTATTATATTCTATCTTGTATTTTAATTTTTGTTATAATGATTTCAGTTTAATATATTTTGTAGAATTTATTTAAATGCGAGTGTTTTGTATGATCACATTTACTTGTAGTTCATTGTAAGGCATTGCTAAGAATTTATTAGTGAATAGCGTTTAAATCTGTTTTATATATTTAATTATGGTGGTGTATTAGTTTTGACAAGCTAATACTTTAAATGAGAGCTTCACTTATTTTTAGGATTAGTTATTAAGAGTTCCGGTCATTTATAAATCTGAGACCATTTCTAAGTTCATTGCCCTTTTTCCGAAACTAGAACATTGGTTTAAATGATAAGGGGATGTAAACCCAAAGGCTACATCACATCTGAGCCAAAAGAAACTCGAGAAATGGCTAGAGCCCCCCACCCCTCCTTTTAATCCAAGTGACCTAAGATTTAAGTAATTGTAATATTTTATTCCCTCTATCCAATTTATTTAGTTCTACATGGACATAATTGAAATATAAAGGCACAATCTATATATTCGATAATCTAGCTGCTAAGACAAATGAGATAGTCTCTTTTGTAATTGGGACAGACCCTTTACAAATGAGACTAACAATGAGATAGTCAAGTTATGCAGAAAATAAATTACTGAATAAACAGAATTAAAAGTACTGCAGAACACCAAGAAGTTTTCACTTGGTTCGGCCCTTAATCCTAGTCTATGGCCTACATTCAAGTCCCCATGCCAACTAGGATATAGAATATATTATATCAACTTCAATAAAAGAGTTTGTTTGAGAACAAATAGGAAGAATATATCCAGTCAAACTAGAATACAACAAACCCTATCAAACCAAACAGTTATATAAATCTGGAATCTGCATTGTCTCGGATTAATTCTGCTTTGTTCTCGGATTAATTCTGCTTTGTTCTCGGTTGATTGTCTGAAAAGCATATCATCAGGCATTAACAATAATAACACAAACCCATGTTTCCTCCACTAGCTATAATGAGATTATCAAGTTCACCTGTAAGTAAAAGCAATTTATTTGCAGCAGTACAATTTAGTAGTCATATATATTGGATGTGGCCTCTATTAATATTATATTTCTTCTTCTTTTATCAGTTGCGATCGATATGTTATTAATTTTTTTCCCTTGTTGGCAATTCCTTGGTAGTGGATATAAGCTGTAAATTTCGTTAGTGTATATTTATATGTGTTGATTTCTTTGTTTAAGTTTTTTCTATCTATTAGAGTTTAAGGTGCAATATTACAATGTTTTGAATTTTCCTTCATGGTAAGTTCAATTATGGCGTGAGTGATAAGATCCACTGCAACCAGTATTAACACAAATACACAATAACAGCTAATGCACACATATGCATGTTTCTCTTGTTGGTATTCTAGGGATTACTGTATTAAAAGTAAATCAGGGTATTGTATTAATAGTAAATCAAACGTCCTAGTTATATATATTAATACATATATATATGATACAATGATACAAGGGCATCCAAGTTGGTTTTCATCTTTTTGTGAATCAGTTGTAATGTGACATATCGTTTAGCCTGCACAAAATTGATTGACATTACTTGTTTTTTGGGTTGTCTCTTCTGATTGTTGTATTATTTTTTCTAGCTTTAAGTATTGATCATGATGAGGATCAAGGAATGAATATGTTAATTTGGATTTGGTTATGCGTACTTGTGGTGATGTTCAATTGGAGAGGATGCAAACATGGGTTATGCAGCTTACTTGGACAACAAGGAATAAAGGAGTGATGCATGAAGTTGGACAAGTAGCTGATTAATTAATTCGAATTTTGCTTGCAAGTTTTTACCTTTCACTTGAAAGGGTTTTTCTTGTTTTAAGTACTTAGGATTTTATTTTCCTATTTGGATTTGGTTTTTGTCTTTTTTCTATTCGGATTTGGTTTTTAAATTTGTTTCCTAGAAGGATTCAGATATTGGCTAATTCAAGCTGATATTGAATTTCTCTCGGAATCCTATAGGGTTTGGGTTATTGTTTAAGCCTATAAATACCCTTCTAATGTAATCTTTTAAGGGGGACAATGGATGATATAAAACTTGTGTTTTGAGATAAACTATGAGTAGTTTTTCTTTTCTCTAAACTTCAATTACTGGATTGTTTTGAAGGTTAGATTCGAATTACTTAGTTTCTGGATTGATCTAAGCAATTTGAGATTCAAAGTTCACGTTTCTGGATTGATCGTGTTCTTTTGAAATATCCTCTTCTTCTCTTATCCCTTTTCTTCTTCTTCTTTCTTTATTTGTGGAGAGATCCACATCAATTTGGTATCAAGAGCCAAGGTTTTTTCTCCAATTTCTTAATTGTTGGGAGATCTAGGTTTCAAAAAAAAAAAATTACTATTCGCGAGTACTGTTCACGAGACTGTTCACGGGGTTACTGTTTACAAATTACTGTTCATAGGCACTGTTCACGGGCACTATTCATCGGCACTGTTCACGTGCACTGTTCACCAAATTTTTTTCCCGATTTTTCTTATGGCTACGGATGAATTGCTCAGAAACTTACTTGGAAAATTGGATGAGATTGATAAACGTACTCAAAAGCTTGTTAATTCAACGGAATCGAGGTTTGATGCATGGGATAAAATTTTAATTAAGGTGAAAGATAGTGGTGAAGTATATGATCCTGGTATAGAGCTTGCTTATTTTACAGGTTTGGGTAGCATTGATGATTTTGTTGAATGGGTTACACAAGTCGACAAGATTTCTGCTTATACAGGTTGGACTGAGATGAGAATATTCAAGATTGCAGCGCTTAAACTTACAAAGAAAGCAGGCTTGTGGTTTGATAATCTAAACACAAAAAGAGTTAGATCTGGAAAAGAAAAGATTATGACTTGGACATCTCTGAAGAAGAAACTTCGTGCAAAATATATTCTTTTGCATTATAAATTCGAATGTATAATGAAGATGACATCCCTCTCTCAAGGTATTATGAGTGTTTCCGAGTATACTTCTGAATTTTATAGATTGCGCCTTATTTGTGACTTGGAGGAGACGGAAACAATTAAAATTGGAAGATTTATTCGTGGATTAAATTTGCCTATTTATCGAAAGGTTAAATCAAGTCCATATATCTCGTTTAATGATGTATGCAATCTTGCTTTGGAATTTGAATATTTTCAACAAGACGAGAAATTGAAGTCTTCCCTTCATGAGTTTACTCTTTCAGAAGAAACTAAAGAAGAAGACTTTTTCAGTGTGGAGAATGTCGTGGATCTTGTTGCTGATTACCATGTGTTACATATGGCGACTACATCAAGTTTGGATGAAAAGGATGAACCAGTTACAAAAGAAGCTATAATAGAGAAGCATGAAGAAAGACAATCACTTGTTGAGAAAGTCTTGATTGTTGAAAAAGATCAGATAGATGCATCTCCTAAATTTGTGCATGACGAGATTGTTGAAGGACAAGAGATACTAAAGGAGACGTTCGAAACTAAAGAGGTTGTGTATAAGGGAAACAACATTATCCTAGTGGAACACAATGATTTTCTGGGGATAGAGAACTTGTTGAATTCACATATCTCATCAAACTATCTTATTCTTTCGAGTTTACTTCCAAAGATATTGCTGATGGAATTGAAATTTAAGGCTTTCAAGTTCTACGAGAAATCACCTCGTTATGTGCTTATTCTTAAATACTTTAGAACTCGAGGACGAGTTTTCTTCAAAGGAGAGGAGAATGATGAGGATCAAGGAATGAATATGTTAATTTGGATTTGGTTATGCGTACTTGTGGTGATGTTCAATTGGAGAGGATGCAAACATGGGTTATGCAGCTTACTTGGACAACAAGGAATAAAGGAGTGATGCATGAAGTTGGACAAGTAGCTGATTAATTAATTCGAATTTTGCTTGCAAGTTTTTACCTTTCACTTGAAAGGGTTTTTCTTGTTTTAAGTACTTAGGATTTTATTTTCCTATTTGGATTTGGTTTTTGTCTTTTTTCTATTCGGATTTGGTTTTTAAATTTGTTTCCTAGAATGATTCAGATATTGGCTAATTCAAGCTGATATTGAATTTCTCTCGGAATCCTATAGGGTTTGGGTTATTGTTTAAGCCTATAAATACCCTTCTAATGTAATCTTTTAAGGGGGACAATGGATGATATAAAACTTGTGTTTTGAGATAAACTATGAGTAGTTTTTCTTTTCTCTAAACTTCAATTACTGGATTATTTTGAAGGTTAGATTCGAATTACTTAGTTTCTGGATTGATCTAAGCAATTTGAGATTCAAAGTTCACGTTTCTGGATTGATCGTGTTCTTTTGAAATATCCTCTTCTTCTCTTATCCCTTTTCTTCTTCTTCTTTCTTTATTTGTGGAGAGATCCACATCAGATCATCAAATGATATTATATCATATCGGATCTGCAGCATAATTCATCATTTCAATACGAATAAGGTTATTTCTATTGTTATCTTACTGTTCTAAAAATATATAACAGATGGAGCTCCCACATTGGACTGATATTGTAAAGGCTGGCACTTTTAAGGAGCTTGCACCTTATGATAATGATTGGTACTATATTAGAGCTGGTATGCTGGTTCTTCATTTTTTTGTACTATGTGAAATATCCTGTATCGAATTTTTTATGGCTTTTGCTTATTTGTCTTTGTGTGATGTGACCTGCAGCATCAATGGCAAGCAAAATATATTTGCGGGGAGGTCTTGGCGTAGGCGCCTTCAGGAGGATCTATGGAGGGAGCAAGAGGAACGGTAGTGCTCCACCACACTTCTGCAAGAGCAGTGGGGGTATTGCCCGTCACATTCTTCAGCAATTGCAAACAATGAACATTGTTGATGTTGACAGTAAGGGGTAAGTGGTTTAGAATTTTAAGAAAATATTAGATGATGTGCATGTTACTGTAAACAGTTGAAGGTTTGAGGGTTTTGAGAATCTATTATGAGGTTTCTATGTTTTTTATTATGTAATAATGCTTGTGTAATAGAGGTTAAAAATCCGTCAATTTAGCTGAATAAGGCTCGTCATCCCTTGAATTAGTCATCTTCTAATGCTAGTAATCTGTTTCTGTGCACGAGTGGGAGAAAAATCACATCAAGTGGACAACGTGAT